>NW_012269072.1:0-3661 GCF_000151885.1 Dipodomys ordii
CGCTGTGGCTCAAGTGGTAGAGTGCTAGCTTTGAGCTGAAGAGCTAAGGGACAGCGCCCAGGCCCAGAGTTCCGGCCCCATGACTGGACCCAAAAAAATAAAAAAAATAAAAATAAATAAATAAATAAATAAATAAAAATGAGCCGGGCGCTGGTGGCTCATGCCTGTAATCCTAACTACTCAGGAGGCTGAGATCTGAGGATCTCGGTTCAAAGCCAGCCCGGGCAGGAAAGACTGTGAGACTCCTATCTCTAATAAACCACTAGAAAACCGGAAGTGGCGCTGTAGCTCAAGTGGTAGAGCCTCGCCTTGAGCTGAAGAGCTGAGGGACAGTGCCCAGGCCCAGAGTTCAAGTCCCACGACAGACAAAAAAAAATAAAAAAAAAATAAAAAAATAAAAATGAAAAAGTAAATATAGCTCAATCTTGACACACTACCTAATTATTCTCATCATTAATAGCAACATTCACAAAGCAATGCATATCAAACATGGTAACAAATAAAACAATGTATCAAGGCTACACTGTTGGCCACAATGTTCCAATACCAGGCTCTTCCCTGCCAGGCAGTGTAACTGACTAGCGGGGCAAATTAAATGATTTACTTTCAGTATCATATTTAAATTCTAATTTAAAAGCAAACACAGGATCAATATTTTTAGCTGCTTCTCCAGGAATACATTTTCTCCTCCAATGTGACATCTGAGAGGTAGTGGGTGCTTCCTCGCCCCCCTGTGGCCTAGATTTGTCAGCCTAGCTACTTAGGAGGTTGAGATCTGAGGATCATGTTGGAAGCTAGCCCAGGTAGATAAAGCACCTGAGACTTTTATCTCCAATTAACCAGCAAAAAAGCTGAAGTGGAGCTGTAGCTCAAAGTGGTAGAGGCCCTGAGTTCAAGCCCCAGGACCCACAAAAATAAATAAGGGGAAAGTATTTTCTTAGATTATTGTGTTTGTTTTCAAATGATCTTTCCTAGCCAGAACCCTGCAAGAGACTATTGGTTTAATTAGTCTGCCTCAATGAAAAGGTTACCTGAGTCTTCTAATCAGAGGAAAAACTGTTGGTCACCATTCTATTAATAGAGCGTGAAGTGCTTCACATTTATGTTGGGGCTAGAAGTGAGCTTCTAGTTGAGGCTGGAAGAGGCTTCATTCACAGATCAATACTTTAAACATGAAAATGTGTAGCTAGCTGGCTTCTTTGTCTCATGACACCTCTAATCCTAGCTATCGGGAGGCTGAGATCTGGAGGATCACTGTTTGATGCCAGCCTAGTCAGGAAGGCTGAGACACTTGTGTCCAATAAACTACTCAGAAAAAGTCAGAAATGGTGCTGTGGCTCAAGCGGTAGAGCACCAGTCTTGAGCCCAGACCCTCAAGCCCTACAACTGACACCCCCCTCCAAAAAAAAAACATATGCAGTCAAAGAAAACCATTCCAAATAACTACAGGTTCTATGACTCCAACTTAAGATGACTGTCCAGAAAGATCTAATCTATAGAGACAGAAAGCAGATTTTTGGGGGGGAGTGAAATTGCCTCCAGCAAGGGGTGAGAACAGGGAGTTGCTGCAAACCAGTGTGAGACATCCTTCTGGAATGATGGAAATGTTCTAAAACTGGCCTGTAGTGACAACCGAAAACCTTGTACATTTACTAAACAACAACAACAACAATAATCGTTGAGGCTGGGAAGGGGTCTCAGTGGTAGAGAGCTTGCCTAGCATGCATAAGTCCCTGGGTTCACTGCCTTGGTACCATATACACAAAAATTAAAATTAACTTGTAAGAAAAAAAGGTCACTGAATTTTACATAGTAGTCAGGTAAGACTTACGGGATGGAAATTATACCGCAATAAAATTGTACTGGAAAAAAAATGTAAAAAGACTATGAGAAGTGAAGGAAAGAGAAACATGAAAGGCCACATGTTATACAGTCCTAGTTATGTGTAATGTCTAGAATAAAGATGAATTTCTAGAAACAAAAATTAGATCTAGGGCTGGGAAGGTGGTAGAGCGCTTGACTTGGATGCATGAGGCCCTGGGTTCGATTCCTTAGGACCACATAAGCAGAAAAAGCCAGAAGTGGCACTGTGGCTCAAGTGGTAGAGCGCCAGCCTTGAGCTGAAGAGCTGAGGGACAGCGCCCAGACCCAGAGTTCAGGCCCCAAGACCAGAAAAATAAAAAAGAAACAACTCTAGGGCAAGATGCTGGTTAAAGTAGACAATTCTGTTCTTCAAACACATGAAGGTTTGCTCCTGTCAGCTGGGCTGAGCCTGTGTTTAGCTAAATCTTTTTTCTTTTTTTTTTTAAATGTCTGGGCAGCCAATACACCCCTCATTCCCCACCCTCAGGCTCCCCTCAATCACTGCACTTTGGAATCCCAGCCCTGTTTGTACAAGTTTTGCTTTCTGCGGATTGGTATTCCTGGACCCCCTTCAAATCCAGCGCATAGTGGCCACACCTATTAGATCATGTCACATCCCTGGCCCGAACCCTCTGATGACACACTTGACAAGAAATTCCAAGCTCTTTAGCAAGGCTGAGAAGGGCCCGGCGGCCTGAGATCCAGCCCCGCCACACGAGGCAGCACACATCCAGCCCTTTGCCTCCCAGAGGTTTTTGCCTTCTCTTATCCCTCAAGGGGAGGGGGGGGGGAGATGAGGGGGGATTTTCTCTGGTGGCTCACGCCAACTACTCAGGAGGCTAAGATCTGAGGATCACAGTTCAAAGGCCAGTCTAGGTGAAAGGGCTGTGAAACTCCTATCTCCAAGGAACCTGCCAAAAGTAAAAAATAATAAAAAGCTGGAGGTGGCAGAGGGGCAGCCTTCCCTCAGTTCAAGCCCCAGAATCAGCACAAAAACAAAGTGGGGAGGGGAGGGGGGGAGGAGATAAAAAACAAAACTTGCCCAGGCTCTGAAGTAAAAGGCATTTCTCAATCTTTCAGTGCTCAACTTAGCATCATGAAGACCATTTGTCCCTGAATTCACACCACTGTCTCCAGGTCTCCCCTACCACCCAGCCCCAACGACATCTATGATGATTATTTAGTTCTTGACTTTATTTTGTGGCAGAACTGAGGCTTGAACATCAATCAGGGGCGCCAGTGCTGTCCTGCTCGAGGTGGGTGCGCTCCTTGTGGGTGATTTCATTAGGTGAGAGATCAGGGGGGCCTGTCTGCCCCAGCTGGCTTCAAAAACCACGATCCTTCCTTCCAGCTCTGCCCGGTCTGCACCCCTTTTCTGGGGGTGTGGATGTGTGGGTGAGGGGGGGAATCACTCTTCAGGTGTCAACCTGCCCGCCCCCCCCCACGATCCCAGACTCCCCCCCACACCCCGACCCCCCGATGTCGTTCATCAGCCCCTTTGGCACACCACCCCTGGCAAAAGCATCGCCCTGCATCCACCTCGACAGGCCACCGTCCCCCCCGACCACGGATCCGCTCCATCATCAGCCCCGGGGATCTCGGGGGCCCCCGTCCCCTTGTCATTCATAGCCCAGGCCTGCGACGCTTCCCCACCCCTTCCCCCGCCCTCAGGGGTCCCCAGGATCACAGCATCCGCAGACGCATGCACCCCCGGACGGCCCCGGCTCACCGATCACCTCCTGCAGCTCGTAGTCGTCCCGGTTGATGGACCAGGGCAGGGCGGCCGCGTCCTCGCTCA
>NW_012269072.1:5371-7434 GCF_000151885.1 Dipodomys ordii
TATATATATATATATATATATATATATATATATATATATATATAATAATATTTAGGACCTGGGAAGGTGGCTAGAAGTGGTAGAGTAGGAGGTGGTAGAGTGCTTGCCTAGCATGCATGAAGCCCTGAGTTTGATTCCTCAGCACCACATAAACAGAAAAATCCAGAAATGGTGCTGTGGCTTAAGAGGTAGAGTGCCAGCCTTGAGCAAAAAGTAGCTCAGGGACAGATCCTAGGGCCTGAGTTCAAGCCCCATGACTGGTTTTTTTTAAAAAAAGAAAAAAAGAAAAAAAAGCCATGTGCTGGTGGCTTAGACCTGTAATCCTAGCTACTCAGGAGGCTGAGATCTGAGGATACGGTTCAAAGCCAGCCCGGGCAGGAAAGTCCACGAGACTATTATCTCCAATAAGCCACTAGAAAACCAGAAGGGGTAGAGCAGCTCTCCTTGAGCCAAAAAGCACAAGGACAGCACCCAAGCCCAGAGTTCAAGCCCCACAACCAACAAAAAGCAAAAGCCAAAAGTGGTGCTGTGGCTCAAGTGGTAGAGCGCCAGCTGTAAGGTCCGCTCCTGGATGGCGAGAAGACTCCACCCAGTACCTGCAACTGGCACACCTGGAAGAGGTCACATCTGAATTTGATGTGGCCAAACCTTTCTCCGCCCATACCCTAAATAAGGCCTAGCAGGCCCAGACACCCTTTTCTAGCTCTTTTCTCTCTTTCCCAGCTCTCTCCCCAGTTCTCTTTCTCAGGCCTTTCCCAGCTGCGTGGAAGGCCAACATGGTCTGGTGCCAGCCACTACGATGAATAAACCTATCCCTTATCTGAATACCATGTGAATGGTGCTGTTCTTACTCAGCTGCCTCTTTTAAAAAAACCTAACACCAGGGCTGGGAAGGTGGCTCAGTGGTAGAGCGCTTGCCTTACATGCTCGAGGCCCTGGGTTCGATTCTTCAGCACCACATAAGCAAAAAGAAAAAAGCAGGAAGTGGTACTATGGCTCAAGTGGTAGAGCGCTAGCCTTAAGCTGAAGAGCTGAGGGACAGCGCCCAGGCCCAGAGTTCAGGCCCCACGACTGGACCCCCCCAAAAAAAAACCTAACACCAGCCTTGAGTGAAGTTAAGGGACATTTGTCAGGCCTTGAGTTCAAGACCAGTACTGGCACACGCACACACACATGCACTTACAATACAGGTAATGTTCCATTTCTTAACCTGGTTGATAGGAAGACAAATGCTCAACGAGTAATGCACAGGTTTCTGTGCTCTTTTTTTTTGGGGGGGGGGTCCAGCACCACTTCCGGCTTTTTATTCTGCTTATGTGGTGCTGAGGATCAAACCCAGGGCCTCATGCATGCAAGGCAAGCGCTCTACCACTGAGCCACCTTCCCAGCCCATAAATAGATTTTTTTTTTTTTTGGTCAGTCATGGGGCCTGAATTCTAGGCCTGGGCTCTGTCCCTTAGCTTTTCAAATCCAGGCTAGTGTGTTACCACTTGAGCCACAGCGCCACTTCTGGCTTTTTCTGCTCATATGGTGCTGAGGAATGGAACCCAGGACCTCATGCACACAAGGCAAGCATTCTACCACTGAGCCACCTTCCCAACCCATTCTGTGCTCTTTTGAAGTAGATGGCATAATTTATAACGTTTGGTTTTTCACATTTCAGGTCATAGTAATGTTTGTGGTACACACTTGGTCCTGTCTTTCCGTCTGACAGGCCTTCCAACCTCCAGCCAGCTTTCGTGGGCCTGCCTGTGATACTTCCCTCCTTCCAGGAATGGCACTTCTGCCTCACCTGTCCAGGTCTTACCCTTGCCCAAAGGAATGCTGTGTGTGTGCACGTATGTGTGCCATTCCTGGGGTGAACTCAGGGCCTGGGCCTGTCCCTGAGCCTCTTTGTGCTCAAGGCTATCATGAGCCACAGAGCCAATTCCAGCCTTTTCTGATTAGTTTATTGGAGATTAAGAGTCTTACAACTTGGCTGGGAAGGTGGCTCAGTGGTAGAGCACTTGCCTTGCATGCATGAGGCCCTGGGTTCGATTCCTCAGCACCACATAAGCAAAAAG
>NW_012269073.1:0-1716 GCF_000151885.1 Dipodomys ordii
GTGGTTGTACCTATAGCATCCTCCTCACCTCACTGCTTTGGAGCTACAGATTATTATTTGATGCCCTTGATTTTCTCCGTGGTCTGCAGCTATCCTGTCATCCTTAGATGGTTCTCATTCTTGTATCCTCTTCGTCTTTTCTGAATACTGTCTCTCCTTTGTTATCTTGACTTCTCTTCCAAGGTGTCAAATGGATAGTGTTTCTAAGTCATCATTCTTCCCTGTCTTACCTTCCATTAATTATCTGTCTGTTGGAGTTTTAGAATATCTTTGTGATATTAAGGTTCCAAAAATGTTACAATAAATAAAAATGTAATGCTCCATATAGCTTTATTTAATTTCTCAAACTATTTTCCCTTTTTCTTTCTGTTTTTCAAACTATTAACCTCCTATCTCTGGAGAAAAATGTTGCTTCCTACTGAATAATAGTCCAAAGCAAAACGATTAAGTTTTAAAGATCTGTTGGATTTTCTACTGAAGGGCTAACTTGGCAGTGCTTTATTTTATTTTATTTTTGATGATCCTATGGCTTGAACTCAGGGATGGCAATGCTTTAATTTTAATACCCAGGCCACTTTAGTAGTGGCTACTACTAATATAAATTATTACTTTATTTCAACAAAGTTAATTCAAGAGATAATAGCCTTTCAAAAATTACATATTCATACTTTTCCTTGTTTTATGCTGTAGAAGGTTAATAATGCATTCACTTACTTCTTCAAGAAATGACTGAGTTTCTACGGATTGTTGTGCAATGAATAAAAAGCTTAATGCAAACTTTAAGCTTTCTGAGTGATTACTAAGTAGCACAGGAAGACTTGGGGTAAAGAACCTATAATAAAATATGTGGTTCACTAGTAATGTCAGAGTGTTTCTGAGTACTTATTGTGAGGAAGTATAGTATTACATGTTTCCAATGTTGTCTGCATTGGGCTACCCTCCTGTAAAAAGTGAGGAAAACAAACTTACTTGAGTGAAACCAGCATTTATTAGGTTTGAGGCTTTCATTTCATAGCAAAACCCAGACCTTAAACAATGATGCAAGCATTCAGCAAAACCCAGAAAATTCTTGAGTTCTTAAATGAATACTAGCTTCATTCATCTACCCAAACCTTGTTTACAGCTATCAACCTTTCTCTTAATTAGTCCACTAGGAACGGAACTTGGAACTTTGAGAAAGACTAATATTTTGCCTTCAGGAAAGTCAATCTGACAATTAGGATTCATGCACAAATGTGGCTGGTACACTTTTGTTTTTTTAATAACAGGTTGGCAAATGTTTTAGATTGTAATATTATAGTGAAGAAACAGAAATGTTTTTCTTCTCCTTATGTATATTTGGATTAAAAAATCTGTTCCATATTTGAGGAGAGAGTTGGACATGGTATAGTTCTTGTTGTGCTACAATGTATTTCATGAATGATTTCCAATCAAATTAATGAAGAATATTTAACTTCCCCCACATATATATTTTTATCTTTTTTTCTACAAATTTTACTTATTTTTACATTTTCATTGAGATTCTTGCAAATCTTTCACAACACTTTGAGCAAAACGAATATTTTTTTTTTTTTGGTCCGGTCCTGGGGCCTGAACTCTGGGCCTGGGCGCTGTCTCTCAGCTCTTCAGCTCAAGGCTAGCGCTCTACCACTTGAGCCACAGTGCCACTTCTGGCTTTTTCTTTTTGCTTATGTGGTGCCTCATGTATGCAAGGCA
>NW_012269073.1:5691-7754 GCF_000151885.1 Dipodomys ordii
CATCGTTGTACTGGTGGGTTTAGTGTGGCCTTGTTTGTGGACATTTGGGTAGATTCCCAGAAGTGGGATTGCTGGGTCATAGGGGAGCTCTATGTGGAGTTTTTAAGGAACCTTCATATTGCTTTCTAGAGTGGTTGAACAAGTTTACACTCCCAACAGTGTAGTAGTGTTCCCCTTTGTTCCCTGCCAACATCAGTGGTGGTTGTTATATTTCTTGAATATGGACATTCTGACTGGTTTAAGGTGGAATCTCCATGTTGTTTTGTTTTGCATTTCTTTTATAGCCAGATATGTTGAGCAACTCTTCATGTGTCTCTTAACCCTTTTAAAAAGAAGTAACCTTGCAGTTCTCTGCAAGTATCATAAACCTCCACTCCTTCCACCGTGCCAAATAATATTTAAATAGGAAGAATATGTGGTCTGTGAAATCTGTTGAATTTGGTATAGCAATCTATAACCAAAGGTAATTTCTATCAATTTAGTTATAGAAATGTGTGAATTATAAACTTATATAATTAATGTTTTTAAAATGAAAATAGTATATGTATATTTGGTGATGTTATTTCTACTTCAATTATTTATATTTAATTAAATGTCTTTCACTAATATTTTATATTTTTTTCTAGATATGTTTATCACACTGGTTGTTTATTTATAGCTTATTTTATTGTTACTATCATAAAATCAGTTGTTTCCTATTTCCTTTTTAGAGTCTGCATGGCCATTCTTTCTCATCTCTGAACTTTAGCAATGGCTTTCTTTAACTTTTATCTAGAGAATTTTTTTGTTCAACATGTCAGGGTACACTGACTTATGAGGACATATTTCTAACCATGGGATATTGTTAGAGTCCATTAAAGCCTTTATCAGTGAATTTCAAGCCCAGAGTAGCTGTCTAAATTCTGAGGATTAATGCTCATTTGAAAATTCACAAACTTTTAAATTGACAACTTCAAGACCCTAAACAATTAGATAAGCATTTCACTTTATTCTTTTCTCTTATATGTAATATAAAAATATCATTAGTTTAGGGGGTTATAACAAATTTTTGGTATGGAATCTACTTATATAATTATTTGTTTAATTTTAAAGCATGCAAATGTAAAACCATAGAGTACACATTAATTATTTAACAATATGTTAATTATGAAGAGTACACATTAATTATTTAACAATATGTTAATTATGAAGCATTCTGATTTTAAACACTTTTAGTGTCAAAAGTTATTAACAATGTCTATAGTCATACAAATCAAAATGCTCTTAGAGATTTTAGATAATAAAAATACTTTAGAAGCTCTTATTTTTGAAATCTTAGCTTTTAGTGGGTGTAAATCTTTTGAAAATAAGCTGATCAAACTTACATATAATATATGAATTCATAAAAACTACTATACACAGACTAATGCAAGTTAAAATTAATTAGTTCAACTTTATTTTATAAATGATGGAGGTTTTCTTTCTTAATAGATGCTTAATTACTATTACTTGAAAAGAACCATGTGCTTGCATTACATATTTTTTTATGTTTTTTAAATTGTAAAAATAGTGTCCAGAGGGATTAGAGTTATATGAGTAAGGTAATGAGTACATTTCCTATGGAGCATTGTTACCTCCTCCTTAGTTTTTCCCCTACCATCCCTTCCCTCCCCACTTCACCAACTCCTCCCTCCTCCCCTCAGTTGTAAAGTTTGTTTTCTACGTAGTGTCTTGTACATATCTGTATTACAATGGGTCAATCTGAATCCTTGTTTCGGCATTTTGTTATTTCCCTTCCCCTCCACAAATTAGAAAAACGTATATATAAAATGCAGGGAACCAACATCAAATACAATGAAAACAGGGGCTATACCATGGGGGAAGAACATACAAGAGAAACAAAAAATCACACAGTACATTTTAAGTACATTAAAAACAACAGTAACAAAGAAAAAAACAAGTTGTGTCCCTATCTTGGGGTTCATTTCACTTAACATCATCTTATATGGTCATATGTACATAGCTTTTGACCTTTTCTGCTTGTCTTCAACTTATACTAGTTATTGCAAATAAAGGAAACCATA
>NW_012269074.1:0-3856 GCF_000151885.1 Dipodomys ordii
CTTCCTTCCTTCCTTCCTTCCTTCCTTCCTTCCTTCCTTCCTTCCTTCCTTCCTTCCTTCCTTCCTTCTTTGTTGTGCCAGTACTGGAGTTTGAAAATACCCTACCAGATAAAGCAGGTGTATTTGTTTACTTAGAAACAACCAAACTCACCCAACAACTTTGACTCATCATCATCAGGAATCCTTCATGCCAGCACCCAAATGGGTGTTTCCAATGTCAGTGACTGAATATTCCAGTTTTTGACCTTGGTTTTCTGACAAAAAGAAAGCCTAAAGTGGGCTTCCTTTTCAGGGAAAGGGCCTCATCCACCTGGAGTTCTCAGAGTAAACAAGCCCTTCTATGGCTTTTGGGCATCTGTGTTAACCTGCCCAGAAGTGCTCTTTCTTTTGGGCTGGGAAATCCTATTTGAACCTAAAATATAAAATCCATACATTCATATAAAATCTAATTCATAATGGCAATTATTGGATGAACCAAGTTCCTGATAATACTTACTTTTGGCCTGTTCTAGAGCAGAAACCATAAACAAGACCAAATTGTTTAAAACGAAACAAATATACGAACTGGTTGATACCCAACAAAGGTATTGCTGGAAGCAGACCTGAAGGGCAAAGTAGACATTTGTCTGGTAGACAAAGGACCAGCCGGGGTGGCAAACGTACAGTTGGTATCCTGTCACTTCCCTCTTTTTTCCTGCTACTTCCCTGCCTGTGGCAGACATCATTCATCAATCATCACATCTCATCCTGTCCAGCCTGGATTCTGCCTTATCATAGTTTTCATTTCCTTTTTCTTCTCTGTGCTAAAATGTTTTTTTTTTAAAAACAACCAACTGCTCAGATATGGTTCTATTTATTAAACACAAACAGAATGTCTTTTAAAAGAATAAACGTGTTCTTATACAATAACAGTATCGTACCTACTAACACAATTAGCAATAAATCCTTTGTGTTGTCTAATACCTAGTCCATAGTTAAATTCCTCTGATCAGCTCAAAATGTTTAAGGTTATGTTTCCTCGCAGCCCCTCTAGGATTCCAGTGTTAAGTAGAAGTGACATTTTTAGATGCCTGAGCCCAAAGCATCTGCAGGCTGTTCTTTGGGAAATAGAGGAGACCTCTGCGTCTCTGACCTTAGGATGACCTTGTCCCTTTCTGGATAAGGCATCCACAGTCTACCTTCCAATCTCAAAATTCCAGTTCTCTGGATCCTTGCTTCTACTGGGGGATCAGAGGAAGCCTCTTGCAAACAGGACTCTGGAACTCTGGGTCCCAGATTTTCCAGGGATGACCCCAGCCGACAGCTGTGCATTGAATAAGTAGGTAATTTACATAAGAGGGGCCTTTGGGGCCCTCAGTCACCATCCAGACTGTCCCAGCTCATCTGACCCTCTGCTACCCAGGGACAGCCACCTGTGTATTTTAGAATCAACAGCCACTGTGCCAGCATGGATTTTCCATTTCCTGTGCATGTCTGCAAGGAGATTGAAGGCTCAATTTCAGGATGCCTAGGCCTGCACAAAGGCAGTGATGATGGCTATTGTCTGCAAAATGGCTCATTGTGGAGATAGGGTGGGGGGCAGTGAATTAAGGCAAGAGACTTTCGATCAATGCCTGTCGATTCCTTCCTCGGGGAGCTGAGATTGTACTCCACAGACAAAGGTCTTCTTTGGTGCAAGACACACTGAAGTCTGGGAGTAGGATCTCCCCAGGGAAGGCAGTGAGTATTTCACCTATGCTGCATTCCTCAAGGGTCCTGCTGAGGACCAAGGCCTGACAAAGAGGTCGGGAGACCTGGAGGTGAAGCAGAAATATAAGGCGGCCCAGAGTGGGATTCCAAGGGCCACTGGGAAACTCTAGGATGGAAAAAGGGACCCAAGGGTTTGTATTTTGATCTCATAAATTTTTTTATTATTTATTTAAAAAATGACTTTTTTTAGCTTTGTTAGGGAAAGTGGGACCTTTATCTTTCTTGTTTCTATCTCTGTCTCTGTCTCTCTCTTCTATTTCCCTTTTCTTTCCTTTTGTTTATTTCTTCATTCATTCACTTAGTCATCATTTACCCAGTGACGGCCTGCAAGGACCTTCCCACGTGATGGACACTGTGTCCTGGGCTTAGGCTAAGATAGCTAAGGCTAGATATCAGACAGTTCCCACCCTCACGAGGCTTACAAAACCAGTGTGAGACAGGTGCCAGATGATCAAGGTGATTATGCAAGATTACAAATTGTACTGAGCTCTGTGTGTGTGTGTGTGTGTGTGCGCGCGCGCGCGCGCGCTCGTGTGCACACACATGCAAGCGTGCTGATCCAGGGGCTTAAACTCAGGGCCTGGATGCTATCCCTGAGCATTTTTGGCTCAAGGCTGGCACTGTATCACTTCAACCGCAGCTCCACGTCTGGCTTTTTGATGTTTAATTGAAGAGTCTCACAGACTTTCTTGCCTATGTGGCTTTGAACCAATTTTCTCAGGTCTCAACCTCCTGAGGAGCTAGGATCACAGGCTTGAGCCACAGGTACCTGGCTGTACTGAGTTTTATGAAGGAAACGAAAGCTCAGAGACAGGAAGTCAGGCCGCCTCCTTGGTGCTCCATGCTGTGTGTGTGTGTGCTCTCTATGGGTCCAGGGGGAAGCCCGGCTCCAGGCCATCCTCCTTCTCTTTCCTCACAGTTGGGGCACCAGAAGTTTCCCTTATCCATGGGGCTCATGCCAAGACCCGCAGGGGATGCCTGAAAATGGCAGACAGTAGTGCCCCTGATGTGTACCAGAGTTTTTCCTACTCAGGTATATTATGATCACATTTAATGTATAAATTAATGATCAGTAATAGAATGATAATAATCAGTAATAGAACAATCCTAGCAATATGCTGTAATAAAAGTGATATGGCTGAGGCTTCTCTCTGTCTCAAGAGACCTACTTGAAGTGCATTCCCCTTCTGGGGATGCTAACAAATGATCCACTGCCTCTGTGAATGTAGTGGATGATGTGTTAGGCATCAGATAGCTGAGAGGACTTTTGACTTTTAACAGGCAGAAGAGCATACAGTCTGACAAAGGGTGACTCATGGTCTGGGTGGGTGGAGCAGGATTATGAGAGTTCATCATGCCAATCAGAATGGCACATGATTTAAAATGTATAAACAGTTTCTTTCTGAGCATTTCCACTTAATATTTGCAGACTGTGGGTAATAAATCTGTGGACAGTGATGATGCAGAAAAGAGGGGATTACTGTCCTTGTCTCCTTCCTGTGCCTGTGGCCTACACTTGGTGCCAGATGCCAGTGCTTCTCTCTGCCTTCCAGCAGGAGGTACAGAGAGCTCCAGCCCAACCCTGGGGACTTGGTGTCAAGATTTCTTGGCTGCTGATTAGGCCTTAACCTTGAGTCCCAGACCTAGTCCTGTGTCAAGAGAGGCTGTGATTTTTTTTTCCTCCTACAAATACAGATCTTAATTTTCATTGAGATACTAATTTACATATAGAGAAACACACTATCTTGTTCTATCATGGTTTTTCTTTGGGGGGGAGGTAGGGTGTTTGGCTTATTTTCAAATGATTAGTATTGGATACATACACGTTTACAATTATTCTATCTTCTTGATTTTTTTTCTATCTTCTTGATTAACAGGCTCTTATGATATGAAATGTCTCTACTTAGCCCTAGAGTTTGTCCGTGGGTTGAATCTTTCTCTGATATTAATCTTTGCCAGCTTGACTTTCTTTTCATTAGTATTTTCATGATATATCCTTTCTCATCCATTCCTTTTTTTTTTTACTTTTTTTTGGGGGAGGGGTCTGGTCGTGGGCCTGAACTCTGGGCCTGGGCGCTGTCCCTCAGCTCTTCAGCTCAAGGCTAGC
>NW_012269074.1:6191-9726 GCF_000151885.1 Dipodomys ordii
TCTTCACTTTCCTATCTCTATATATTTCCCTGAATGCTTTTTAATATTTTCTCTTTTCAAAATTATTTTTATTATGAATCTTGGTGGCGGAGGCAGTGTGTGTGTGTGTGTGTGTGTGTGTGTGTGTGTGTGTGTATTGCTTGGGGGTTACTGAAGCTTTTTGGATTTGTTGGTTGACATTTTCAGCATATTTGAAAAATTGTTTTTAAACAATTGAAGTTTTTTTCTTGCCCAGGCTAGCTTTGATCTCAATTTCCTGAGAAGTTAGGATTACAGGCATAAGCCATTGGTGTCTGGCTTTTCAGAGCAATTTAAGGATAAGAGTTGAACAGAAAGTACAGAATTGCTATACACTTCTTTCTCTTCCACATATATAGCCTTTCTCAACACCCTGTTATTCCAATTCATGAACCCACATTGTCATAATATCATGGTTTTCACACTGGGATTTGAACTCAGGGCCTTGTAATTTCTAGGCAGGTGCTCTACCACTTAAGTCATTCCCTCAGTGGCATACATCATTAGCATAGCTCTTGTTAGGGTGCAGCCTTGGTGTTGTACATTGTACAGTAGCATCACCTGGGATAATTTCTCTGTCTAAAAGCTCTCTGAATGAATGGACCATGCATCCCTTTTCTTTTTTTTAATTTTTATTTTATTTGTGAACATACTGTACAGAGGAGTTACAATTACATGGGCAGGATAATGCGTACATTTCTTACCAAGCACTGCAGCCTCCTCCTTTGTTTACCCTTCACTTCCCTTCCCAGCCTCCCCCTCCCCCCCATGCATCCCTTTTCTTTCTCTCTGAATTCTAGTCAACTACAGATATGTTTATTGTTGTCTCTAGTTTTGTCTTTTCTAGAATGTCACATTAGTATCTACTCTAGAATACCAGGTTGTTTTTTTTCCACTGAGATTTTCTCTATGTTGTTTCATGACTTGAAAGCTCCTTTCTTTTTAGTGATGGATTATTCCATCATACGGATGTACCACCGTTTGTCTATCCATTTGCCCATAAAGGACATCTTGTTGGTTTTCCAAGTTTTTGCAGTGATGCATAAAGTTGTTATAAACATTCTTCTGGAGGTTGTCTGTGCACTAAGGTTTTGGCTTATTTCAGTCAACACTGGGTACATTTAAGGTTTTAAGAGGCTGTACCACTCCAAAGAGGCTGTGCCACTACCCACTCTCACTACAAGTGGGAGAGACCCATTGTCCCCCTTCGTCTCCAGCATTTGTTATCATAAGGTGTTTAGACTGTGACCATTCTTTTAACAACATTTATTGGAAGATAACAATTGCCTGTCCTGTCTTTATACACCACACTGTGCTGTTTTAGCACATTTATACCTAACATTTGCATATACATGATACACACACACACACACACACACACACACACACACTATATATATATATATATATATATATATATATACTCAAGGCACCTGAGTTATCCATCACCTCACATATTTTGGCCATTCTCTGAGGAATGTAGTACAATCTCATTATCTCATTTTAATACAGATCACCTCATGATGTATGGTGTTGAGCTCCCTTTTCTGTGTCTATACCAGTTGTGTATCATCTTCAGTATTTTTCTCAATTTATATTGGGTAGCTTGTTTGAATACTGATCCATTTTGGGAATTTTAGTTTTTATTTTTTTATTGAAAAGGTGACAAGCAGAGGAGTTACAGTTACATAAGAAAGGTAATGAGTAAGTTTGTTTTTAATCATCGTTACCCAATCCCTCATTATCTCCCACTTACCCTACTTTACTTCCCTCCCCTCCACTTACCCTACTTTACTTCCCTCCCCTCCGAAGTTGTAAGGTTCTTATCCCACATAGTGTCAAGTGAGTATCAATGTTGCATTGGTTTATCCTTTGTCCTGCTGTTTCTGTGATTCCCTTTCCCCTCTACATATTGAACAATCTTACATACAAAACACAGAAAACTAAGAGAAACTAGAAAAAAACCTACATACAGAACATAGTAATAACCTCTTATTTCCATTGATATGCTTCATTACATATGGTCCTATGCACAAAGCAATTGGGTTATTGGGATCCCCTGTTAAGAATATTGTAGACATATTCTAGTTCTTACTCATGAGGGATATCATACATCCTACTTTTCTTTAGGTCTAGCTTACTTCACTTATTATAATTTTTTCCAAATCTTTCCATTTTCTTATGAATGATGCAATGCCATTCTTCCTGATGGAAGCACAGAAGTCCATTGAGTATATGTACCACATCTACTTGATCCATTCATCTACTCAGGGACATCTAAGTTGGTTCCATATCTTAGCTATGGTAAATAGTGCTGTAACAAACATGGTTGTGGTGGTAGCTTTGATAGGGTCTTGTTTGTGGTAGATGCCCAGGAGTGGGGTTACCAGGTCATAGGAGAGCTCTGAACTCTGTTTGGTCTTTTGAGGAACTTCCATATTGCTTTCCAGAGTGGTCACAAGTTCTTTTTTGTTTTTATTTTTGTTTTTCACCTGAGATGGGGACTCGAACTGGTACCTGATGCTTTTGCTCATGGGCTAGCACTCTACCAACTGAGCCACATCTCCAACCCTATGGTTCTTTATCTGTTTTGTATAATGGTCCTTCACTAGATAAACCTTTTGTCTCTCAGGCTGTGGCTTGTCTTCATAATTTGGGTAGATATTAATTTTTAAAGCAATTTTTTGCCCTCATTTCTTTGCCTCTCTTTGTGGGGGTGAGGTTGGGGATGGGCTCCAGTTCCATTGCTGCCTCCATCTTCACTGTGGTCCTCTGGCCATTGAGGTTCTCTTCTTCTTTCCCTGTAAATTTTGGTTGTTCTGGTTTTAAGGGCTATTTTTGAATTCACAGAGCTTTTCCTTTTAGTTTCCAACCTACTGGTAGAATTATCTAATTTTGCCTTCCACATATACTTTTAGTTTACATGTCTTATCTGACTCTTTTTATAGTTCCATTTTTCTGTTGAGATTTCCCATTAGTTCACGCATCACATACACACTCCCTTTAAATCCTCAAATATACTTATAAAGGATACTTTAGAGTTGATTACTGCTAATTTTAACATCTGTATCAGCTTTAGGTCTAGTTCTACTGATAAATTTTTCTATGCTAGATTTTATTTCGTTGCTTTGACTTTTTATTTTGGCAGTATGGAGTTTGAGTTTGGAGCCCTATGCTTGCTAAATGAATGCTCTATCAATAAAGCCATTCTTCCAGCCATTTTTTGGCTTTTATTATTTTTAGAGAGGGTTTCTATTGTTTTCCCAGGTCTGACTTTGAACCATGATCCTTCTATCTATGCATCTCAGTAGCTGGCATCACAGATACACAACCACACCAGCCTGTTAGTTGAAATAGGATCTTGCTAACTTATTGTGTATGCTGGTCTCACAACTGGATCTTCCCAATCTCTGCCTTTGGAGTATCTGAGGTTACAGGTGTGAGCCACTGAGCCCAGCCCTGCTTTGCATTAAAAAATTAAACATGATAGTGGATACTGTATTGAGACCTGAGTATT
>NW_012269075.1:0-1330 GCF_000151885.1 Dipodomys ordii
AATTCTAGTTCCTAAGGAGGCTGAGATCTGAGGATCACAGTTCAAAGCCAGCCTGGGCAGGAAAGTCCATGAGACTCTTATCTCCAATAAGCCACCAGAAAACCGGAAGTGGCAGTATGGCTCAAATGGTAGAGTGCTATCCTTGAGCTGAAGAGTTGAAGGAACAGCACCCAGGCCCAGAGTTCAAGCCCCACAACTGACAAAATAAATAAATACATACATAAATAATAAACAAATAATTTATTTATAAATACTATATTATTACATACTACAGAATATGTTATATATTATACTATATGTTACATATTAGTTCATAAACATTTATTTGTAAATTAGTAAACATTGCTTTGCTTATTTATTTATAAATTACTGATTTATAAATAAATAATATATAAGTAATATGATTGTGAGAAAATAAAATTAAAACGAAAGCAAACACATCACTGAGCCCAATTCTTTATACTGTCCCAACCGTCTCAGAATGCTCCACAAAATTCAGCCAAGAGAATTTACCTTTTATTTCCTTCAAGGTTATGCTACACTACAATTCAACAGACAGTTTTCCCTTGATATTCAAGAAGGAATTTGTTTCAGGATCCCCTCAAATACCAAAAGGTGCAATTGCTCAAATCTCTCACATATTCTCATAGACCTATGCACAGACTCACTTTTTACAACATCTTTAGATTACTGTAAATGCCTAATATAACTTCTATGCAAATAGTCATCTGACTATATTGTTTAAGGAATAATGACAAGAAAAGTAGTCAGCATGCTTAGTACAGATATAATCATTGTAGACTTAACTCCATGGCTCTCAGGGGTACACAACCCACAGGTATGGAGGGTTTAAAATAATAAAAGAATATAGAATGAGATTATTGGTAGAGCTGGTGGGAAATTAGAGATGGGAAAATGAACAGGTTGGTCTAAGTATTCTGGACAAAACTGGAACATTTAAAGCACTTTTCCACCATCATCCCATCCTAAGCTCCAATAAAATGGCAGTAAAAGGATTCTTTAAAAGTCATGTTGCAAACTGGGCACCGGTGGCTCACACTTGTAATCCTAGCTACTCAGGAGGCTGAGATCTGAGGATCAATGTTCAAAGCCAGCCCAGGCAGGAAAGTCCATGAAACTCTTATCTCCAATAAACCACCAGAAAACAGGATGTGGCGCTGTAGTTCAAGTGGTAGAGCACTAGCCTTGAGCTGAAGAGCTGAGGGACAGTGTTCAGACCCAGAGTTCAAGCCCCAGAACTAGCCAAAAAAAAAAAAAAGGGAGAGAGAGAGAAAGAGAGAGGGAGAGAGGGAGGGTGGAAGAGAGGGAG
>NW_012269075.1:3720-7941 GCF_000151885.1 Dipodomys ordii
CCCAGGCCCAGAGTTCAGGCCCCATGACCGGCAAAAAAAAACAAAAAACAAAAACAAAAAAAAAAGAAGTCAGAAGTGGAGCTGAGGCTCAAATGGTATAGCACCATCCTTAAGTTAAAAAAAAAAAAGGCAAGTCAGAATGAGAAGCCTGAAACTCAAGCCTTAATACTGGCATGCACACACACACACACACACACACACACACACACACGAACACAATCATGGCTTTCTTAGTAGCAAACCAATATCAGTCTAAAGCTGAAAAATCAGTAAATAATATACATAAGCTATTTTGATATGTAGCAGTAAATACCAAAATTATCAACCAAATAGGTGGAAATTATTTTTCATGAGAAGGAAGAGGAAGAAATAGAGCAGGTGACGTCTGTTGCCCAGTAAATATTTGTAAAAGTATTTTATTCTAAATCATATGCATGTAAGTTGGGCATGGTATACATGCTTGTAATCTTATCATGCAGAAAGCAGAGTTCACGATCAGTATGAGCTACAAAGAAATACCTTGTCACAGAATAAGTAAAGAATGAATGAATGAATGAAAAGTATCTAAAGCTTTTCTGTGTGGTGCTGGAGATCAAATTCAGGGCCTTGTGTGTGTAAAACAAGTATCATACCTACTGTTACTTGAAAGTCAACACAACCATCAGCCTCAGTCCTTGGATTATGAAATATTCAAGTTAGACACAAATGTAGTGGAAGTGATAGGAAAATTCATTAGAAAATGAATATGGCAGACAAAGGAGATAATGTAGCTTGATGCCACATGAAGATAGCAGTTCAGTTCATCTTCAGCAATCTTTAGGATACAAATAGGAGTATTGGGTTTAGAGGAAGAATTAGGGGCAAGGGAAAGGTATGCATAGTGTCAAGTATTCTGGTTATGGATGGCCTGGCAGTTCAGGTTCTCCTGGGTTCTGGGGGAGTTTCCTTGGCTGTCATCATTTGAGGGGAGCAATCAGATTCCCATGAGATGATTTCTTCCACTCCAGGGTGCAGCCTGATAAATATTCTCACCTAGGGGTGATCTGTCATACAAGACTCTCCTTTTCATTAGAGGGAATTTTAATGTCTTGGCATAAAGATGTTATGGATCAATCCTGTCTTCCCTGTAACCCAAGGCAATTGCAAAGTGACTATGGAGAGACGAGGCTTAGAACAATGGCAAGCACAAAATGATGGCACAGATGCCAGGCGATGCAATTCCCCTAGGTGGCAAATGGGATCGCTCTAGGGTGAGAGTAACAGCATTAGCTTTTGGGCTTTGAGAATTTATTGAGATTTTTCTGAAAGAAATGTCTATCCCTACCTCCAGTCTATAGAGCTGAGCTCACCTGTGAGTCACTAGGTTTAATTACAGTATTTTTTCTCAGCGATCTTGTGATCTCATTGCCACGATTAGGTTCCCTTTGTATTTTTTTCATTGTTCATGGCTTACTGCCACACTGTTGCCAAGCTACACCTCCCCACACCAAGCCTTGCATCTCTAGCTTGATTAGAAGTTTAAAATTGAAAAGAATAAAAGGGGAAAGGCATGAAGAAGAGGTTACCATATTTGTTTGTCCTTCGTGCCAGTACTGGGGCTTGAAATCAGGGCCTTGCACTGTCCAGTGACCTTTTCACTCAATGTTAGAATTCTACCATTTGAGCCATACCTCCATTTCTGGCTTTTTGCTGGTTAACTGAAGATAAGAGTCTCACAGGTTTCTTGGAACCATGATCCTTAGATTTCAGACTCCTGAATAGCTAGGATTATATACACAAGCCACTGGTACCTAGCTGAGGTGACATTATGTTTTTAAGAACAGATTTAACACTAGCTAATCTTCTTCTGGAAGAGGGAGCTGGTCCAGGCATCAGAATCAATCTAGAATTGAATTTTTCCCACTGAAGTTACCTTTAAGTTCTATTATGGGAATTTATATATTGACTTACAGCAAAGATACATTTCCTTTCAAATAAATTCAATTAGCTGGGTGCCAGTTGCTCACACCTATAATCCTAGCTAATCAGGAGGTTGAGATCTGAGGCGTTTTGAAGCCAGCCCAGACAGAAAAGACTATGAGAATCTTATCTCCAATTAACTACTCCCTTCCCCCAAAATGGAGCTGTGGCTTAAGTGGAAGAACATTTGCTTGAGCAAAAAAGTTAACAAAAACAGTGTCTCGGCCCTGAGTTCAAGCCCCAGTACTGGCATAAATGAATGGATTCAATTTTTAAGTGAATTTAAAGCAAAGTAATCCAAAACAAATTTTAGGATGGGAAAAATCTCTAAAGTATCATCACTTTTTCCTAGACTCACTGTACTTAGGCACACCTGTATACCTGTGTTATAGATTCACATTATAAGAATGATCTGTCCAAAAGAAATGCACTCATTACCTGATTTATGAAATAGTAAACCCTCTGCACAACACCTTAATAATAAGAATAAAAATAATATTTTAAAAATGATCATCTGCAGATGAAAAGATCTAACACATTTGGAATGCATTATGTAAGAAAATGTTTCTGTACAAATTCAATGCTCAAATTTTCTTTTTTTTTGGGGGGTGGGTCCGGTCATGGGGCCTGAACTCTAGGCCTGGGCGCTGTCCCTCAGCTCTTCAGCTCAAGGCTAGCGCTCTACCACTTGAGCCACAACGCCACTTTCGGCTTTTTTCCTTTTGCTTATGTGGTGTTGAGGAATTGAACCCAGGGCCTCAGGCATGCAAGGCAAGCGCTCTACCACTGAGCCACCTTCCCAGCCCAATGCTCAGATTTTCTTATTGATGATTCATATAACTAGCTCTAAACTTTGTTCCAGAAGGTTTGAACAAAGGACATTTTATCAGTATTACTCCAAAGAGGTAAGGGGTTAATAAGTACAGGAAATATGCTGACATTACTAAATACTAAGGAAATGTAGATGAAAAATATAGCACATGCCACTAGAATAACTATTATGAAATAAACAGAAAATAACCTGAGTTGGTAAAGATCTGTTCACATTGGAGCCTTCAGGCATTGCTGTGGGAATGCAAAATGGCTCTGCCCTTGTGGAAAACAGTATGGCAGTTCCTTAAAAAGTTAAGCATAGAGCTGGTGCTGGTGGCACATGCCTGTAATTCTAGCTACTCAGGAGGCTGAGATCTGAGGATCATGGTCCAAAGCCAGCCCAGGCAAGAAGAGCCCGTGAGACTCTTATCTCCAAGTAACCACCAGAAAACCGAAAGTAGTGCTGTGGCTCAAATGCTTGCCTTGAGCTGAAGAGCTGAGGGACAGTGCCCAGGCCCAGAGTTCAAGCCCCACGACCACCACCACCACCAACAACAACAATAACAACAACATCAAAAAAAAGCATAACTACTTGGGAGGCTGAGATCTAAGAAACACAATTCAAAGCCAATCCAGGCAAGAACGTCCATGAGGCTCTTACCAGAATACTGGAAGTGGAGCTGTGGCTCAAAGTGGTAAAGCACTAACCTTGAGCAAAAGAGCTCAGGAACAGTGCTCAGGTTCTGAGTTCAACCCCATAACCAATGCCCCCGTTCCCCTCTTAAATAAAATAGTTAAACATGGAGTGAAGTATTGTGATATACAACTGCAATCCTAGAATTTGGGAGGCTGAGACGGGAGGATTATTAGTTCAAGATCAGTCGAGACTTCATAGTAAAACTGTTTCAAAAAGGCAAAAACAGCTGACTGCTAGTGGCTCATGCCTATAATCCTAGTTACTCAGAAGGCTGAGATCTGAGGATCTCAGTTTGAAGCCAGGCAGGAAAGTCCATGATGCTCTTATCTCCAATTAACCACCAAAAAGATGAAAATGAAGCTGTGTTTCAAGTGGTAGAGTGCCAGCCTTGAGCAAAAATACTCAGGGACAGTGCCCAGGACCTGAGTTAAATCCCCAAGATTGATATTTTTAAAAAGGCAAATGATACCCCAAAAAAACAATGTAAAAGTCTTGGTAATACTCACAAGCCCAAAGAAGCTTGGATTGTGCTTAATTGAAGAAATAAAGGCTGGCAAGATTAAGAGAAAAATGAATCAAGCACCCTCAGTATGGTGCCAAATTCTGTATCCTGAGCATGCGCAGTTTTCCTCAACTATGGCTCCTTGGAACAGCACAACTGTGGATAACAGGGTCTACTGTGTACCTGAAAGAATTATAAATAGGGGGGCTGAGAAGGTGGCTCAGCGGTAGAGCGCTTGCCTTGCATGCAT
>NW_012269076.1:0-13818 GCF_000151885.1 Dipodomys ordii
AAAGCTGGAAGTGGCGCTGTGGCTCAAGTGGTAGAGTGCTAGCCTTGAGCTGAAGAGCTGAGGGACAGCGCCCAGGCCCAGAGTTCAGGCCCCACGACTGACCAAAAATAAATAAATAAATTAAAAAATGTCATCCTGCAGAGAATTAAGGAAGGAGAAAACACAGAGTAAAGTCTGGACTGCATTTCTTTGCCCCATAATGGATTTCACTAAGAAAACAGCCTTTAATGTAAACAACGTCTGTATTTTTCAGGTTGTCTTTTAAAAATCATTTTGTGTAAATAGCTTACTTTTCCTAAAATATACGCATTAAATTCTTCAAGTCCCTATCACTGAAGCCTCAGCTTGCTCAGCTAAATATAAAATCCTCCTAACTTTGGTTATTCTTTGGCTCAGCCCAGCTTTTTCAAAAGGTGAACGACTAGGAAGTGTGCACTTTCATTCTTTGCTTAGTGCTTGAGCATTAGTTTGACTTTAATAGGCTGGGATGATTTCAGCTTATAAATCTTCAACCGGAGGATAAAGTTCAAGTAGATAAAATCAAACAGATGTTGGTGGGAGGATTTTTTCATGACCCATAAAAGTGCTATCATCAAAGCTGAGAATCATTTGTTTTGAATTATTACACTGTTATCAAAAGGACTGTAGCAGTCTGTTTGTTGAGGAATTGGATCTGTTTATCTGAAAACAGAACAAAGATGCCATGCTAAGGAGTCCCTGGGAAAGCCTGGTTCAGATGTGGGCAGACACCCGTGGCCTAGATCTCAGACGGCTGTGATTGATATTTGTCAGCAAACATGGCAGTCAGAGCAAGCCATTCCCGGAGTGGTAAAGAATAGCTTCAGTGTTAACAAGAATATGTCCAAAGGCTAGCAGAGGGGTAAAGCTGAGGAAATGCACTGGATAAAATGGAAAGCTCATTTTCAGTACAAAATTAGCTGTGAGTGGGAGAAAAATCATTTATTTGATACACATTCAGATTACTGGCTAGAAAATGAGATTGAGATACTCACATTTCTCTTGTCTTGAAGCCAGGGCCAGTACACAGGTCATTTCAGACCCAACTATACACGAATATTCATGTTTTACAAGGAGATGCTCCCCTGGTGCTTTGCTCTTTGTGTTAATCTGATTTATAGGGACAGACACAGCTCAATGTCAGATGCACTCTGTAAGCCATGAGGAAATTTGGAATACTGAAATAGAATATGAAGGTGGTGGTACCTGCTGGTACACACCTGTAGTCCTAGTTAAGCAGTAAGAAGATTACTTTCTGAGACTGACTTTTGGGAAAAAGCATAAAACCCTCTCTAAAAAATACATAAAGCAAAGAAGACTTGGAGGTGTGGTTTAAGTGGTAGAGTATCTACTTAGCAAGTATGAAGCCCTCAATTTAAATCCTAGTGTTTCCAAAAATAGTGATGAAAATAACTAACACAAAGAAATGAGTGTCTTAAACCTGTAGGAAAACTGTGACTTAGAGTTTCATCAACAATTAGTATATTAGTAATACCTCTGCTTAGTATTAATCTCGTCAGTTTACTCTGAGTTACATTAGATATTGGATCTAATCTAAGAGAGACTTTCTACTTTGTTATTACTAATGGCACTTACCACAGGCTTGAAAGACCAAGGTTAATCTGGCCTTTCTGATGTATCTTACTTTTTCTTTACTTCAGGGCTTTGAAGGCAGTCTGTTCTTTCTAGTACTTTTTCTCTTCCCCTTCCCCTTTCCATTTCCCTTTTCTCTTTCCCTTCCCTCTTTCCTGCTTCCCCTTCTCCTTCCCTTTCTCCTTCCCTTTTTCATTCTCCTTTCCCCTTCCATTTCCTCTTCCCCTTTCCTTTTCTCCTTCTTCTTCTTCCCTTTTCCCCCTTTTTCTTGCCTCTTCTTTTTCTTTCTTCCTTCCTTCCTTTCTCCTTCCTTTCTTTTCTTTCCCTTTTTGTTGCTTACCTTTCTTTCTCTTCTGCTTCAAGAGTCATTTTGAGTCTCTTCTAAAAGATGTGGCCATTTCTCAGAGGATACCATGGAACGATATTTAAATTCTCACATGCAAACACAAGGCATTCAAATATCTGCTGCAGCAAATTTGTTTAATCCCTATCCCTATCCTACCTCAGGATTAGAACCTGTGCTAACTCCTTCATGACCAACCAATATCCAAATTTCTACATGAGATTAAGTGACTGGAATCATAATCTGGGCTTTGTCAAATAGCACCCAATGAAGAGAGCTTTAGGATTTTATTTATTTATTTATTTTTATTTATTTTTTGTGAACATACTGTACAGAGGGGTTACAATTACATGGGCAAGACAATGAGTACATTTCTTATCAAGCATTGTAGGATTTTAGAAGCTGGGTTCTAACTTGGTTCTCTGCTACATTTATAAACTCAAGGACTATGACTATATGAGATTTAATTTTCTCCACCCTAAATGAAGTCCATTGGGGCTTTTACTTGTGTATATTCAAAGCTTGTTTTTATTTGGCCCAAATAATAAGCTGCTTTTTTTTTTTTTGCATTGGTCCTGGGTTTGAACTCAGTGCCTGAATACTGTCCTTCGCCTTTTTTGCCCAAGGTTAGTACTGTATCACGTGCACAACAGCTCCACTTCTGGCTTTTTGGTGGTTATTTGGAGGTAAGAGTCTCAGTCTTTGCTGCTTCAGATCTCAGCCTCTTGAGTATCTAAGTAGCTAGGATTACAGGCGTGCGTCCAACTGGTGGTGGATGGCCCTTTGCATTTTTACTCAGGGCTGGCTCTCTACCATTCTAAGCCACAACTCTACTTCTGGCTTTTTGATGGTTAGTTGAAAATGAAAATGAAAGGAAAGGCTTTCCTGCCTGGGTTGCTTTCCAGCACAATCCTCAAAATCTCAGCTTCCTAAATGTGGTATATATACACAATGGAATTCTATGCTTCCATCAGAAAGAATGACATTGCCCCATTTGTTAGGAAATGGAAAGACTTGGAAAAAATTATATTAAGCCAGGTCCAAAGAAACATAGGTCCCATGGTTTCCCTTATTTGCAATAACTAGTATATGTTTGAGTCAAGCAGAAAAGGTCAGATAAGTTGATGTTAAGCGAAATGAACCCCAAGTTAAGAACTCAAATGTTTTTCTTTCTTGCTATTGTGTCTAATGTATTTATAAGATATTTCTTTGTTGCTTTGTATGTCCCTCCCCCATGGTATAACCCTTGTTTCACTGTATTTGATGTTGGTATAATTTGTAGAGGGGAAGGGACAAAACAAATTGTTTAAATAGGGATACAGGTGGACCCATTGCACCAATGAGATATACAAGATCTTATGTCGAAAATGAACTATACATCTTTGGCGCGGGGGCGGGGAGGGGGGAGAGGTGGTGGTGGTGAAGGGGTGTGGGGGAGGGGGGATAGGAAGGGATGTGAAGGGGAAACAAAGGAGGAGGCAACAATGCTTGATAAGAAATGCACTCATTACCTTGGCCATGTAATTGTAACCCTTCTGTCTGCTATTTTCACAATAAAAAAAAATCTCAGCTTCCTGAGTTACTAGTATTAGGCATGAGCCATGGGTAGCTGGCTAAAATATTTTTTTAAAATCTCAAAAAATTTATATACAATCTTGAATGCTGGATACTCTGAAAAACTGGAAATTTATTTCTATGTTTCCACAGGTCCCCCTTATGTAGTGTATACTGTCCATTGGCTTTAGAGACAGGAGTGCATTCTTTTTTTTCTTTTTTTTTTTGGTCGGTTGTGGGGCTTGAAATCTGGGCTTGGGTGCTGAACCTGAGCTCTTCAGCTCAAGGTGAGCGCTCTACCGCTTGAGCCACAGTGCCACTTCTGGTTTTCTGGTGGTTTTTATTGGAGATAAGAGTCTCACAGACTTTCCTGCCCAGGCTGGCTTTGAACTGTGATCCTTAGATCTCCGCCTCCTGAGTAGCTAGGATTACAGGCGTGAGCCACCAGCGCCCGGCTACGAATGCATTCTTTAACTTGCACCATCTTATCTATTCCTTAATCCAACAATGCACCTGTCTGGATTACATACCCAGTAGCATAGACAAAACATTAAAATGTTTCCAGGTAAACTCTGACAAAACATTCTTCCTGTCCTTTAGCAAAGTTCTACAATAAAAATGATTGCTGGGCACTAGTGGCTCACACCTGTAATCCTACCTACTCAGGAGGCTGAGGAAAGTCCATGAGGCTTTTTATCTCCAATTAACCACCAGAAAGCTGCAAGTGGTGCTGTGGCTCAAAATGGTAGAGTGCTCTAGCCTTGAACAATAAAGCTTAGGGACAGCACCCAGGCTCTGAGTTCAAGCCCTACAACTGACCAAAAAAAAAAAAAATTTACTTACCCTACCATGAAATTTCATGCAGGCATAATGTCTCCAATTAGCTGGCTGTTTCTTTCCTAGGAAAAGTAAGATTCTTTCTTGTGAAGAATTCTTATTTTTAGGGTTTAATTATTTTCATGATCTTTCAAAGTACATCACAAATCAACAGAGAACTAAATTTGTGATGTTCTCACTTTTAACCATAGAAATATGGATTTTTGTTTATGTTCAGAAAAGAGCACTTGCTATATACTCCTTTGTATCCAAAGACTCTATCACATATTTGAATAGTGTAGAGATCAATGTCATGAAAGGTCTTTTATTTGATTAAAATTCATAGTTCTTTTTATCTCTTTGGAGTCATAATGCATGCATGCATGCATTCATCTACCTACCTTAGCTAGCAGTGGAAGTCATTAATTTTAAAGGATTCAAAATCCAAGTTCATTCTTTCACTTATTTATTTCAGTTTATAGCACTTCAATTTTATATCAGACACTGTACAAAATGGACCAGTAAGAATGGACTTTAAATTTCAATATTGCATAGAAAAAGGAGGTGAAAGCTGTAATGAAGGGACCTGCCTAGGTTTATATGACTAATAATGGTAGAACAAGAATCTGAACATTATTTATAAATGTTTTACTCTTTTCTACCATGCTACATCTTTTTCTAATCACACAGGATTGGTAGTAATAAATAAGTGGATCTATAAGATGTTGGTGAAACATTATTTTTTCTCTTTGTTCACTATCTTAGCTCTTGGAATAAACTTGGGATAAATTACACAGAGCAGAACCAACAATATAAATATAAAACTCAGTCCTTGAAACACATTTTTTTCCTAACACACAGTAGAAAATACACTTAGTAGGAGGCTTTCATTCAAGAAAATCACCCACTGTACTTTGTTGTGGTTGTTAGTGGCATTTCTTTCTTAATGGATGGTAAATTAATATAAAATCTGTACATAGATTGAACACACATGTAAACAACTCTTCCAACTATAACACAAAGCTTTCATGAACCCAATGTCATGTGTCCAATTAAAAAAAATTAGATGCATCATAAATTAGACCAATTGCATTTCTGGGTTTTAGAATAGCCTCTTACGTGACTGGAAAGGTACCAAATTGCTATCATCTCTGTCCATTGTTGTGATTTTAAGCACAACAATGTTTTAAAAAGCCAGAATGCAATGTATTGGGTGCCTTATATTCATTCTTTGTAAGCCACAATGTATCCCAAACCTGGT
The DNA here is from genome assembly GCF_000151885.1 of Dipodomys ordii. Lineage (NCBI taxonomy): Eukaryota > Metazoa > Chordata > Mammalia > Rodentia > Heteromyidae > Dipodomys > Dipodomys ordii. The sequence continues at coordinate 5,586 of NW_012269076.1, forward strand.
TGGGACATTGACTCCAGTATCCCTTACCTGGGTGCCTTCCAAGGTGTTTTATTATTTTTTTCCCTCTCTCTTGAGCAGCCAGTCAGTTATTACTGTCAAGAAATAACTGCTTTTGAAGAAGAGGGAACGTGCTGAAGAGGTGGTAAGATGAAGCAGGGGTTAAGCACAGACTGCCCCTAAGTATAGTCATTGTGTACCTGCATTTTGGCTGGATCAAGAATTACAGCCATGGTAATTAGCCGTGCATTTTTTGTATTATGACATGCTAGCTTTGTGATTTCCTTTCCTTTCCTTTTTTTTCCCTCTCTTTCCTTTTTCTCCCTTGAGACTTGTGCTAAGGAGAAAACCAGGTGAAAAAATGAAGTAAGAATTAGATTAAAGCTGCCTTCGCGTACTGACTGTTGAGCCTACATGAGCTTCTGGATCAAGGACCACTGGAAAAGCTTTACTACAGTTGCTGAAAGTAAGCACAGCATGAGAATTTTGTCCTTCTCCAGTACTATCTGCTCTAAGTGAGGGTCACTGGTGGTGGTGTGGGGGGGGGAAACCTCTCTGAGAAAATCAAGGATAAAGAATAAATAACTGTAAGTCTTAGTGGCTCAAGCAAATTATTGTCTGGTTGGTAGAGAGAGAGCGCTAAGTGGGAGGCAGTGAGCTTGAACCTGAGAGTCTTGATTGGTGATCAGTGCCTGCCTTTTTCTGTGTCTAGATACCTTCCAACTGAGAAACCTAGGATTAAGTTCAAGAAACTCCCCTTGTGCACACAGGACACAAAGGAGCATTGTCAAGCATCCAGAACGGTTCAGGGGTTTTGTGTGTGTACTTGGTGTGGTAGTTAAGTAATGACTCTTGCATGCCATCATTACTTTATCTATGGAAGAAATAATACATCCAACTCAGTTATCGAATCTAATAGTGGAGTAGATTATGACATGTTTTTGACATATTTTTGAGAGGCAAATTCATGGAAGTGAACCATAAAAACCTGTTTTTTTCTTTTTCTTTTCTTCTTTTTTTTTTAAAAATAGGAATTTCTTTTACTAGACTCACCACACAAATACTGCCACTATTTTATGGAAACTCTGCATGTTCTATTGGTAGCTACGCATATTCCCTGCCACGGAGACCCTTGGACACATGAAATCCAAGAACAGAAATGAACACATTGCAGCCGAATTATCATTTGCTGAATGGCGACTGATGTAAACAAAATGTTCGCTCCTCTAGGCTGTTGGCAGCCACCGCTAACCTGTCAAGGAACTATTTTACAACCATTTCTCATTTTCTATTGGGAGTGCTGAAAACTTACAGCCTCTTTGGGAATTTCACTTCTCTTTGTGAAGCTGAAAGGGTAGCCATTAGATGTAGTTCTAATTGTAAGCTATTTCAAATGCTGAAAGTCCATTTTCAGCACAGACGGTTAGGAAAGACTGCAAATCACCTGCAGTTACTCTAAGCAATCTTGCTGGGATGCGATTTGCCTAGAAAAGCACATAAATATGGAGCTACCTATGAAGTCATGGCAAAGACATTAGTAGCATCTTGAACAGTTGTTGCTCACCTACTGAGTACTTAGCATGTGCTGGCACAATTTCATGTACTTTCAATGTGTTACATTGGTAAAATTCTGTCCGTGGCTCTGCTAGGAAAATAATATCTCCATTCTGAAATACAGATGAAGGAATTGGTAAAAGATCATAGAGATAGTAAGTGGCAGTTTATAACAAATAATATTATAACTTATTAAAATGGTTGGATTTTGAGTCAATATTATCTTTATAATACTTAGTAGCCTGTACTGGGACTTGAACTCAAGGCTTAGGTGTTGTGTCTTAGCTTTTTTGCTCAGGGCTCACACTCTTATCACTTGAAAAGCTCTACTTCCAGCTCTTTTGGGGGTTAGTTGAAGATTAGCCACTTTCCTCAGATCTCAGCCTCCTGAGTAGTTTAGGATTACAAGTATGAGCACCCGATGCCCAGGAAAGTTGATTTCTTTTTAATGGGGCTAATCTTTTTATATCCACAAACTCCTTGGTCATAATTTTACATGTATTCTTTCCTAGCCAGGCTGCACAATCTCCACCTCTTTTTCATTCTGTTTTTTTTTTTAATATAAGAAAACCTGGCTAAAAGCAGCCAGTTATATCTTGCCATAGCCTGGATGCTTCTTTTACCTTCCCTTGGCCCAATTAATGTCCTTTATTTTAAAATTTAACATTACTCAAAGTTTTAGGACATGTACACAATGTGATAAATTCTTTTTTTTGGGGGGGGGGTCCGGTCATGGGGCCTGAACTCTGGGCCTGGGTGCTGTCCCTCAGCTCTTCAGCTCAAGGCTAGCACTCTACCACTTGAGCCACAGCGCCACTTCCAGCTTTTTTCTTTTTGCTTATGTGGTGCTGAGGAATCGAACCCAGGGCCTCAGGCATGCAAGGCAAGCGCTCTACCACTGAGCCACCTTCCCAGCCCGTTTGTGAGACTCTTAACTCCAATTAGCTATCACGAAAGAGAGAAGTGGACCTGTGACTTGAGTGTGGTAGAGCACTAGCTTTGAGTGAAAAAGCTCAGGAAACTCTCCTAGACCCAAGTTCGAGCCTCTGTTTGGATGCACGTACATGCACACGCATGTGTTTACACACACACAATGATCGCATCAATTTCCTTCCTTATACAGGTAGATTGCATAAGCAATCCTTCCAAGTGAAACACATGTTTTAATTTACTTCATTGGATAAGAACAACTGTTTTGTTGACAAATATATATCTAAATAACAATAATTTTGAGACCAAAATATAGTTTGAAATCTGAACATAAGATCAAAAAACAACAAAACATCTTTGTCAGCTAGCATTTCCAAAAGAACTCCATTAAAAATATGTTATCATTCAATCCAAACGATTTAATAAAGGGGCATATTTTAACATTTCTTAAAACATTCTTAAATATGTTATTACAGGGCTTCTTAATGTCCAATAACTGAAAATCAACCTCATAGAATTATTCCAATATTTTCTCTGGTTTTGGAAATTCAAAGATGGCTTGATGTGATTTTAATATGTGCATCTGTTTGAGATCTTCCTGAGGAAATGTAGAATATCATCTTTCTCTCTCTCTCTGTCTCTCTCTCTTTGGTCTGTTTGTTTTGTATTAACTTGGCTTTTATAACAGTGTTTCTTATGATGTCTATACTTACCTAATATCTACTGTGGACATGCATTAAGATATAGATGCCAAAGAAGTAGTATAATTTAAAGCTGAATACTGTTCAAATCCAACCCAGTGGTGGGTGGTATGCAGCTATACAATAGTCTGAATGATTATATCATGAACATAAATCAGTGTCTACACATTTGCAGATAAAAGACTCATTTATTCAGCTATTCGATACCTTTATTGATTGTACTAGTACTGAAAAATATTGCAACAAACAAAAACAGGCATAAACATATTTTTCCTGCTTCCAGGAAGGGTGGAAGATAGGTTATGCAAAAGACCACAAAATCACAAATTAGATGAAGGAATATATAGGACATGTATAGGTTTTAGAGAGAAACAAGTAAGTAGTGGAGAAGGGAGAGTTTTCTGTGGCAAGATATTCAGCTGAGATTAGAAAGATAAATTAAAGTTAACCAAATCATCCTAAAACAAGGAGTAGTTGAGGAAAGATGGCCAGTAATGTAAAGGTACTAGGAAGGGAAACAATTTGAGGTCTAAAAAAAAAAGGACAGAGAGGTTTGGCTATCATGAACAAGAGATAGAAAGATACTAGATTAAAGCAGATTGTGGCATAGAACCATCTCATTCTGCAATTTTTAGGTCACAAGAGGTTGGGTTTTAGGTTAACAATAATGATATAATATAGATAGGTTTCAAGCACAGTGTTATATAATTTCATAAGATTTTTGTGATTTTGATAGCTTAGTCAACCAGGTAGTACTATGGAGAATAAAATGAATGGTATAAAAGCAAAAGCTAAGAGACAGTTTTAAGCTACCCACAGTTCAGTTGTAAGTTAATATTCCTTCATCTACGATGGTAGAGCTGGACATGAGCTACAGGACGTTCAATAATATGTTCAAATAATCCTTTAGATTCTCCTCCAAGTTAACAATCACCTAAATATTCCATTGCCTGGATTTTATTCTCCTTAAACCTTCCTGTTTAATGGGGAGACATTTTAGTGGTTTAATGTGAACATGAGTATTTTAGTATTTTGAGATTTCCAGGGCTGAGCTGTCTAAGATGGTAGGCACTATCTACATGTGATTATTGAAATAAATAATTGAGTAAACATCTAAGAAAGTGGGTTTCTATATGTTGTATCAGTCACATTTAAGACCTAAGAGCTCTATGGCCCAGTATGGGTGAGCAACATTTTCCAGTATCGTATATACTATCTATCTATAAGTCTAGAGGCACTGTCTTTGTTTCTTTTCATATATAATTTTTGTCAGGTGATTACAATAAGTAGTTGAAAAAGATTTTTTTTTTTTGGTGGTATTGGGATTTGTACTCAGGTCTGTGAAGTTGCTCAGCAGATGTTCTTACCACTGAGCCATACCTTCATCCCTGATTTTTGCTGGTTATTTTTGAGATAGTTTCCTGAGTATTTGCCTGGGCCACATCAACCTGTGTTATACCTCCCATTAGCTAGGTTAAGAGGCACCACTTGGAGCTCTTCATTGACAGAGTTTCATGAACTTTTCAGTATGAGCTGAATTAGAACTTCAGTTCTCCAAGTCTCAGACTTCCAATTAGCTAGGATTACAGTTGTGATCCACTGAGCTACAATTAGATACCATTTCTAAGAAGGAAATTGGTATTTTTGTTGTGTGGTTGGTCGTGGGGCCTAAACTCTGGGCCTGGGCACTGTCCCTCAGCTCTTTATGCAAGGCTAGCGCTCTACCACTTGAGCGATAGCACCACTTCTGGCTTGTTTTTTTCTGCTTATGTGGTGCTGAGGAATCGAACCCAGGGCCTCATGCATGTAGCACAAGCCCTCTACCACTGAGCCACCTTTCAGCCCCTGACATTGATAGGTTTTGAATGAATGTGAAGTTAGAAAATAAATAATAAAAGTTACAGGCAGATAATCTGGCTGAGTTTCTTATTCTGTAAAGATTTTTATTTAGAAGTTCTTCTAGTTCTTCTGCTTGAAGTTAGATTTTGTTGCTGGCTTCAAGGGATGATCTCATGTATGGGCATGCTAGTTTTAATTTGGCAAACTGTATAATAATGTCGTTCATATAAACACGAACACGGGTTCTCAACATGGGCTGGCAACTTCCTCGTACCATTTTGTGATTTTGGGAAAATTGTTGATCAAAGTGAATGTATACTAAGCAGGGGTCTAGTTCTAAAATATATACCTAATACTAGTATGGAAATTCTTTCTTATTGATATTGTTAAGAACAACTCTAGTGGAAACAAATAGAACTGTTTGAAAAGGAAGCAAAACTATTGATTTAGCATAAACTATATGGTTTTTGATAAATAAATTAAAATATTTATATCCAATAACTTTGGGCATATTGATTTTAGAAGAAAAGGTGTATGGAGACTGTCAAGATAATAATTTACCATTTATAGGCAATTTCTTCCTTTGTTGTTCACTTACAGGTTTATCATTTCAAGAGAATTCTAGAATTCTAAAGTCCTCGACAAGTATAATTATTAGCATTAAATGGACTGCTTATGTTTGCATGGCTATAAAAATGTAGTTGCAGATTTTTGTGGAAGTCTGTTTTTCTCACTTAAAGAAAGATACTGATGTGTCAGTTTCTTTTTCTTAATATTTTTTATTGTAAAGATACTGTACAGAGGGGTTACAGTTATAACTTTCTTTTTATATATGTACTTTTTGTTGTCAGGGTGTTATACAGAGGGGTTTCAGTTGCATCAGTAAGGTAATGAGTACATTTCTTGTCAACCTTGTTACCACTTCCCTCAATTTTCTCCTACTTTCCCTCCCCCAACACTCCCCCCAAGTTATACAGATCATTTCCAACATGTTGTCGTGTGTATATTGCTGTTGCATGGGCTCCTTCCTTGTCCTTTGTCTCGCCATTCTGTTGTCATGTGTCGCTTTCTGCTAACATAGCCTTTTTCATTTGGAGTCCACCAGATTCCATGATATGTTCACTCAAAAAAAAAAATTGGCGGGGCTGGGAAGGTGGCTCAGTGGTAGAGTGCTTGCCTTGCATGCATGAGGCCCTGGGTTCGATTCCTCAGCACCACATAAGTGGAAAAAGCTGGAAGTGGTGCTGTGGCTCAAGTGGTGGAGTGTTAGCCTTGAGTTGAAGAGCTCACGAACAGTGCCCAGGCTCAGAGTTCAAGCCCCAAGATCGACCAAAAAAAAAAAAAAGGCAAAGTTACCTGTGAGGGCAAACATGAGCTTCAGGAGTTTTTGGAACCTAAAGAAATAGAAAATTCATTGTTCTGTGGTAAAGACTACTTGGTGATAAGAAATAACTGCATTTATATGTAAGAAAATTATTTTCACGGAAGAAAATGATTTCTGTATTTGATTTTGGTACCCTGAGTATTGTATATATGTTTATCAGGGAAGGGAAAGGGATCAAAAATTGGTGAGACAAAAGACAAAGTAGGAACCAATGCAACAGTGATACTCACTGACACTATGTTGGAAATGATCTGTACACCTTGGGGGGCTTGGGGTGGGAGGGAAAGAGGGAGAAAATGAGGGAGGGAGGTAACAAGTTCGACAAGGAATATACTCACTAGTTAAGTATCTGTAATCCATCTGTACAACACCTTGACAATAAAATTAAAATAAAAAGAACATTTTATTTATTTGCTTATTTATTTACCATCAATGATAAATTTAATTTTGTGCTATAGTAGATACAGATTTCTTTCACAAGAATTTTCTACAACTTTAATCATTTTTATGTCTTTATGTGGAGAAACATCATGATCAACCTAAGAGTTTCTTCATTTTAGATGTTAAAAATAATGCCGTCTAAAGGAATGATCATCTTACAACAAAAACACCTACAAAATGAGGATTTGGATTGTGTAAATATCTCCCCATTTTATATAACTAAACCTAATTTCTCATAGCACATTTTTCCTTCACAGTAATCCAGTGTTTGTGTATTTAACAAAGTAAGGCTGAGGGATTTCGTGTCTCATAAACTTCTTAGGAGAAACTCTTGGCATCATAATTTGCCTGTTGACTTTTAGTCCTAATTGTTCCATTCATTTAGAAATGAAAAAGAAAAATGTTATAACTTGCTGACATGTTCCTTTCCTCCCTAGTCTTTATTAAAAAATAGAATAAAATGTTTAAGAATATAGGTTGTGTGTCTCGGAAGAAATTCACCCAAGGTAAGTTTCAAATCATGGTAGTGGTTTTAATGTGCAAAATCTGATCCTATAATATGAATCCTTACCAGCTAATAGACCATCGAGCACTGACAGTATTGGTCGTTACAATATCTGCTTTTAATGGGTCTAGGAAAGAAGTTACCATATACGAGGTTGAGTGGTGGTGAGCAAGTTGCAGTTAGCAGTACAGAATGTGTTTCAAGCTTTGTTCTTTTAAAAATAGAGTTTAGATATTAAAATAGTTGTTTCTGGCACCTTGAAAGTAATTTTATATTATTGTCATAAAATGTTACAACACAAGTATATATATATATATATATATATATATGTATATGTATATAAGGCAAGTATGTACATATATTCCCCTTGAGAATCATGACAGAGGATAGAGCAAGAGTGTCATGGACCATTCACTACTACCTGGTAAGATAGTAAAAAATCCTGAGAACTGACCCTTTGTGATAGATGCAGCATTAATTATGGTTTTGATCTTACTGCGACCTCTTATAGAAATACAGACATGTCCTCCTTTATATTTCCAGTATAAGACAATAGTTCAATGTCCAGACATCTCTCTGAATAGTGTTTGGTCTCATTTCTTCCTTTCAGTTAATCAATGAAACTCTTGGAGTAAGGGCATGATGGAAGAGGAACTGAAGGTTCTATTTGAGAAGGAGGAAAAGAAAAGAAACTAAAGGAAAGCAAACCAAGGCTTGAAATATTAAAGAGGTTTAAACACATTATCTGTTTATCTATCTGTCTATCTGTCTGTCTATCTGTCTGTCTATCTATCTATCTATCTATCTATCTATCTATCTATCTATCTATCTATCTATCTATCTATCTATCTATCTATCTATCTATCTATCTATCTATCTATC
>NW_012269077.1:0-1570 GCF_000151885.1 Dipodomys ordii
TGTGTGTGTGTGTGTGTGTGTGTGTGTACGTGTGTGTGTGTGTATGTGTGTGTCACACCTCCACTTCTAGCTTTTTGGTGGCTAATTGGAGATAGTTTCACAGGCTTGTCTGCTCCGGCTGGCTTTGAACCGTGATTCTCAGATCTCAGCCTCCCATGCAGCTAGGATTATAGGTATAAGCCACTGGTGCCCAGCTGCTTGATGTTTTAAATTAGAAATTCTCTCTTCTTTGACTAAATGTCTTTAAAATAACTTCTTGACAAGATTTTCCACCTGAAAAGTCTATGAAATCCACTTCGGAGCCAGCTTTGTAGTTTAAGAATGTGTAGGGTTCAGAGGCTCTGGTGGCTAGGACATCCAAATGCAAAACAACAAGCACCAAACCCAGCTGGGCTTTGGTGACTCAGGCCTATAATCTTAGCTACACTGGAGGATGAGATCTGGAAGATCATGGTTTGAAGTTAGCCCATGTAGAAGTGTCCAAGAGACTCTTATCTCCAATTAACCAGCAAAGGGCCAGAAGTGAAGATGTGGCTCAAGTAGTAAAGCACCAGCTTGCAGCAGACAAGAGTAAATAAGAGCTCACAAGTGAACCTATTTGTTTGTATATATGAGTAAGTTCCGCATCATTGTATTCACTAGGTGAGAATGTAAACTCTGACCTTTCAGTGCCAGCTTAAGGGGCAAACTCTCCTCACCCCAATGAAAACTTTGATGATTAAAGACCCTTCCACCCACTCACACTCCCAGATGGTTTTCCCTATCGAGGGAGTATGGTTGGTTCTATTATTTTAATTGACATGAGATCGGTGCACCTTCAACTTGTTAAATAGTGAGCATGTTCTAGCATGCCTTGGGGTACAAGAGACATATCCGGGTAAGAATGGAGCAGGGGAAGGGGCAGTGAGGACTCACACCTGTAATCCTAGCTGCTCAGGAAGCTGAGATCGTAGGATCAGGGATTGAAGCAATTGAAGCCACACTGGGCAGGGAAGTCTGTGAAACTCTTATCTCTAATTAACCAACAAAAAGCCAGAAGTGCAGCTGTGGCTCAAGTGGCAGAATAACAGCCTTGAATAAAAAACCCCAATGCAGCACTTAAGCCCTGAATTCAAGCCCTGGGAGCAGCGCGCGCGCGCACGCGCACACACACACACACACTCACACACACACACACACACACACACACACTTTGTGCCTTATGGCCCAAGGTAAGTTAGGAGTGGTAATCTGTGAGTTTTGATAATGCATATTTACCTCTTATCTGTTTTCATCTAATTGGGTTGTTAATTTAATACCATACATACCTTGCCATAAAATATTCATTGTGCATACATACACACACATATACTTTTTTTTTTCCAGTCCTGGGGCCTGAACTCAGGGCCTGGGTACTGTCCTGACGCTTCTTTTGCTCAAAGCTAGCACTCTACCATGTGAGCCACAGTGGCACTTCTCGTTTTTTCTGTTTATGTGGACTAAGGAATCGAACCCAGGGCTTCATGAATGCTAGGCAAGCACTCTACCACTAAGCCATAATTTGTGTGTGTGTGTGTGTGTGTGTGTGTGT
>NW_012269077.1:4615-6986 GCF_000151885.1 Dipodomys ordii
TCCTAGCTACTCAGGAGGCTGAGATCTGAGGATCGCGGTTCAAAGCCAGCCCGGGCAGGAGAGACCATGAGACTCCTATCTCCAATAAACCACAGCGCCCAGGCCCAGAGTTCAAGCCCCACGACCGACAAAAAAAAAAAAGAGAGTCTCTCAAAAATGACCTCTATACTGTAGTCAACCACATCATGTATGTAAACACAAGCCAAGCTGCTGCCAGTTATTCACCCCTGTAATCCTAGCTACTCAGGAGGCTGAAATCTGAGGATCTCAGTTCAAAGCCAGCCCAGCTAGGAAAGGCCATGAGACTCTTATCTCCAGAAAACCGGAAGTAGCACTGTGGCTCAAGTGGTAAACGGCTAGCAGAGTCAGTGCCCAGGCCTGGAATTCAAGCCCTACAACAGACAAAAATAAACAAACAAGTATACCTTTATGTGTGTTTATATGGAAAGTTGTATTTGTGGTTTAAGAACTATATATGAGAAAACATGCATCCTTGTCTTCAGGAGTTTGCATTTTCCTGCAAGGACATATTTTCTTCCTAATGGATACATGAAATTCCATTGTGTGTGTGTGTTGTATATACTATACATGTTAAATATCATCATATATATACACATATATGATACATATCTAACATATATGATTGATAACATATAATAATATATTATATGACCCATATGTACGTTGTTATATAATGTTGTTATTTTTTGTTCAGGAACTGGGGCTTGAACTCAAGGCCTAGGCACTGTCCCTGAGCTTTTTGCTCTAGACTAGCACTCTACCACATGAGCCACATCTCCCCTTCCAGCTTTTTGGGTGTTAATTGGAGTTAGAAGTCTTAGCAAAACTCCTTCCTGGGCTGGCTTCCAACAGCAATCCTCAGATCTCAGCCTCTTGAGTAACTAGTTAGGATTACTGGTGTGAGCTACTGGTGCCCGGCTATACTATGGGGTTGTTGTTGTTTGTTTTGGTTTGGTTTCCGTTTATTTATTGTGGGGCATTTGGCTTGGCTATTGTAATCTGGGCTACAGTGAACAGTGAGCAGGTGCTTTTGTTTGTCCTGACAAACACTGCACAGCTTCTTGTCATGAGGGGGGTGTGTTTAATTGGTTTTAGGGAGCAGCTTCCATTGTCATGTATTCAGCAAGCAACATGCTCTTTCTACTCACCCCCACGCCCTTTACCCCCACAGCCTTCTGGCTCCAGCAGATGCCTTCAGTCCTGGAGCAGATGCCTTCAGTGGACTTCTCCATAGTTCCATGGGGCCCCACCCTGCACCACTCTCATGCTAGCTCCACTTTCCTAGGTTTGCTGTGGAATTTGTCCTCCAATGACAAACTCAAGAATCTCATGATAACAGAAGCCTTGCTCACTCTAACCGAGAATATCATCATCCCCTTCTCCGGGTGGCCTGAAGGAGATTACCCCAAATCAAATGGCCTGCTGGATTTTGATATATTCTACAATGTCACTGGATGCTTAAGGTAAAGCCATCCCATCTCCCCTAAGCCCTGGCAGTCCATGGGAAGTGTGCCTTTCAGTCTTTCCTCTAACCACATGGTTCATTATAAGATAATGTTTTTCAAGAATTTGAGTTGGCCTTTCTTTGACAAAAGTCATTTTATCTCTCTTACAGTATTTCTTCTTCTTTTTTTTTATTTTTTATTTTTTTAATCCTTGGGCTTTCATTCAAGGCCTATGCACTGCCCCTGAGCCTCTCTGTGCTCAAGGCTAGCATTCTTACCATTTGAGCCACAGAGTCACTTCCGGCTTTTTCTGTCTATGTGGTACTGAGGAATTAAACTCAGGGGTTCATGCATGCTAGGCAAGCACTCTAGCACTAAGCCACATTCCCAGCCCCAGTATTTATTCTTTTTTTTTTTTTTTGTTCCGGTCGTGGGGCCTGAACTCTGGGCCTGGGCGCTGTGCCTCAGCTCTTCAGCTCAAGGCTAGCACTCTACCACTTGAGCCACAGCGCCACTTCTGGCTTTTTCCTTTTTGCTTATGTGTTGCTGAGGAATTGAACCCAGGGCCTCAGGTATGCAAGGCAAGCGCTCTACCACTGAGCCACCTTCCCAGCCTCCCAGTATTTCTTCTTAAACATAACTTTTCTTGCCACAACTGTCTTTAAATTTTTCTGAAATATATATTACAAACACATTCTGCTATTATTAAAACCATATGATAGGGCTGGGAAGGTGGCTCAATGGTAGAGCGCTTGCCTTGCATGCCTGAGGCCCTGGGTTCGATTCCTCAGCACCACATAAGCAAAAATTAAAAAAAGTCGGAAGTGGCACTGTGGCTCAAGTGGTAGAGCGCTAGCCTTGAGCTGAAGAGCTGAGGGACAGCGCCCAGGCCCAGAGTTCAGGCC
>NW_012269078.1:0-1664 GCF_000151885.1 Dipodomys ordii
TCCCTCCCTCCTTCTCTCCCTCCCTCTCTCCCTCCCTCCCTCCCTCCCTTCCTTCCTTCCTTCCTTCCTTCCTTCCTTCCTTCCTTCCTTCATTCATTCCTTCTTAACTTCCTTCTTTCCTTCCTTTCTTCCTCATTCTCCTAGACACACAAAGTCTTTTATTTTCAATGTAAGTAAGCAGCTCAATAATTCCAATTAAACAAATGATTTTTGCATGTGTCTATATATTTCTTCTTTGCCTTTGTTCCTTTGCAATTATTCTTCCAATTGTTCATCAATTTTCTAGTGCGCACTGACTATGCTGTCACTGTTACAGACATTAGTATTCTGCAAAAACTTAAAAATCTAATACATAACACAAACAAAGGAGAAGAGTAAACATTGGAAAGTATTACACTGAAGCTGGGTGCTGTTGGCTCAATCTGTCATCCTAGCTACTCAGGAGGCTGAGATCTAAGGATCATGATATAAAGCCAGCTGGGGCAGGAAAGTCTGAGACTCTTCTCTCCAATGAATCAGCAAAAAGACTAACATTCAAACAGTAGAATGTTAGCTGTGAGTGAAAATGCCAAACAAGAGTTTGAGGCCCTGAGTTCAAACCTTGGTACTGACACCGGCACCGCCCCCCCATGACAATTCAATAATCACAGCATAAATTTAACTTGGAAGTCTTGTTTGATCCAATAATCTTTTCTAATAAACTTTTATCTTCATTGCATAGTTTCTACCCTACAACCAATAAAATAATATTTTGTTCAGTTATTATTTTGTTCTATTTACTATACTCTTATTACTTTACTATATCCTTATTCTTATTCATCCATACAGACCTGGGGGTATTATAACCATATTATAAACACTAAATATCTCCCTTTCCTATTTCCTCCATGAAGAACAAATTCTGCCATGAAAGTTTATTTATTTAGGTAGTTAAAATTTTTATCACATATTATGCATATTATGTATGATATTTGTTTATACATCTTGATAAATTTGTAATCAAAGCATATGTGAATGCCTGCTATTTATCTCTTTGATTCAACATGGTGTTATCAAGATTCATTCATGTTGTCAAATAATGGCTGTCATTCATTTTATTTGTTTCACTATGATATTTTATACCAATACACTACAGCTTTTACTATATGAACAGTTTTTATAGCACAGTTTTTGCTATGTGAATGTTTTCCCTTGATATTTATATGTATATCTCCTGAATATGCCTAATAAATGGGCAGAAGGGATACAGCTTCAAGAATACAAATTACTGGATTATATGGGAATGCATGAGTTTGACTTTAAAACGTACTGCCAAAAGTGTGGAAAGTGACAAAATCAATTTGTACTCCCACAAGAAATGCGTAAGAAATTATGTTGTTCAGACAACACTTGTCAATACCAGAATTATTAATATTTGGCAATTATGTGTGAAATATTTCTTGAATTCAAGAATTTATTCATGTCTTTTCATTACTAGCTCAGTTGAGCATCTTTTTAGATGTTTCTGTTTTCCTGTGTTTTATGTTTTGTGATGCAAGATTTTATTCACTTTCTTTTGCCTTTTGTCTTTTCTTGGTACTGTTTTGCAAGTATTCTTTACACATTCATTTTTTAAATTTAATTTAATTTTATTTGTGAACATACTGTACAGAGGGGTTACAATT
>NW_012269078.1:4944-7379 GCF_000151885.1 Dipodomys ordii
TTTTTTTTCTTTTTGGTTGTGGGGCTTGAACTCTGGGCCTGGGCACTGTCCCTCAGCTCTTCAGCTCAAGGCTAGCACTCTACCACTTGAGCTACAGTGCCACTTCTGGTTTTCTGGTGGTTTATTAGAGATAAGCGTCTTACAGTTTTTCCTGCGTAGGCTGGCTTTGAACCGCGATCCTCAGATCTCAGCCTCCTGAGTAGCTAGGATTACAGGCCACTGGTGCCTGGCCTGAAATCATATTTATGTCTTATTGAAAGACAAAATTTTAGTATATTTTTATTTGTGTGTACTCCTTTTTTCAAAAATATTTAAAGTGGCTTATACAATGTGCACTATAATGTGAATGCAAAGGAAAAATAAAGATAAGGGAAATATAGTTAGGAAAATATGTGGAGTTCTGTTGAAGTCTCAGTGAGGATAAGATACACTTCTTCCAGCTATTCTGTACTCTTTGTATATGAAGCTCCACATTTTATCTGAACTTTCTGGGAGCAAATGAGATTACAGAAGACACTGTATGAAAGGAAATGTACTCATTACCTGACTCATGTAATTATAATCCCTCTCTATATCACCTCTATAATAATAATAATAATAAAGTAAGTTTAATTAAACACATAACGAAAATATTATATGATTGAGAAAGATAATAAAATGAAAGGTGTTGATTCTCAGAAGTTATTACTTTTACTATAATTTTGAAAGTTTCCCATATCATTATAAAAAATACTGTGCAGTGTATACAATATCCTTAGCAGTATGTGTTTACAATATGGTAGCCAGTGTGGTCATTCACCCATAAGCGATAGCTAGGTACTTTTATTCTAGGGAAGTACACATCTTATATAGAAAGCATTGGCAATAAAACTTCTGAAAATATACGGACAGTAAATAAATAAATTAAAATGATAATTGTGCACCCAGAATCTGTTCGCATGCAGAGATTTCTGCACTGTGGCTTGTGAATTCTATAGAGATACTATTTTTTGGCTTCATGAAAGCAGTCAGATATGGGAAGATGAGCTAGGGGATGCCTTGAAGAAGAGCACTGGAGACTTTAAATGGACATCAATATCAGGATGTGAAGAAAAAATTATTTGAGTGGCAAGATATTCATTGTGCTATGTGTAGCTTTATTTACCCAGCAAATATTTTCTTAATGGCTACTGTATAGTATAATTAGAGATATAACGAATAGCAAGGAGACTTTATCCCTGAGCTTTCTTTTTTTGAATATTCTTATTATCTTTAGGTAGTTGTACAAGGGGTTGTTATTCAACAAAGCCATTTATGAATACAGTGTGTCTTGATCAATGTCACCCCTTTCAACAGACCCCACCCAACCTACCCCTTCCCTCACTTTTCTTAATTTTTTACGGTATGTAATTAATTCTTTTTGCCATTTAACAGTTTATTATACTATGCTTATCCTTGATCTTATGAAGTTTATAATTCAGTGAAAATAAACATTAGTATGGCAGACTATGTATTGTCACCAAAACGACTCCTCTTTCTGTTGCACAGGTGACCTTTGTTGACCACCATGCTGTTAGGTGTTGTCATGTGCTGAGCCCTAATCAACTGAATGTGAATGGAAGTTATGGCTGGTCCTTTCTCACATGATCCTTCCTGATCCTCCCCTCCCCTCCTCTCCCTTACCCTTCCTTCTCTTCTTCTCTCTTCTCCTCTCCTCTTCTCTACCTCCCCCCTCTCTATCTATCTCTTTATATAAAATGTTCATACACAGTGACAGAGAAGTCCGAGTGGCCAACAGCCTGGGTTCTTGAATGATTGTGTGGAACAGAAAATCTAGCCACTAACTTAGCCCATCTATCCTTATGGCTTAATGGGTTTATACTAAGGAACAGTGAATAAAGCAAAGTATTATTACAGTTTGTTTCCTTTCCTTTAAAAATAGTAAAAATGTAATTTCTGTACAAGGTGCTGTGGTAGAAAAATACAATGTATTGTGGGGTGCCAGAGAAGGGAAACTCAAGGAGCCCAGCAAAGGCTTCCTGGAGGAAATGACTTACCCACTAGCCTAGATAGATGCTAGGGATGGACAAACGTGGAGAGAGAAGAAGGAAGAGAGGAGACAAAATAGGAAAACAAGGAAAAGGGAACAGTGGGAACAAAAGAAGTAGAAAAGAAATGAAGGCAGTTCAGAGTTCTTGCATCTAGTAAAAAGTGGTAAGATGAATGACAATGAGAATAAAGAGGTAACTCCAAATATCTCAAGGAGAAAATGGCATTTGACTGGTCCTTTTTCTTGTACCCTGAGTAAATCAACTGTGACCTGGACACCAGGTCATGGATGTGAAGAGTAGACATATTTAAGAACCATTGATGTACAAGTCATTATGTCAAAAATGAACTTTATAACTTTGGTGGGGGGAGAGGGAGAGTGGGGAGGATTGGGTGGGGGGGCGGGG
>NW_012269079.1:0-4743 GCF_000151885.1 Dipodomys ordii
GCGATCCTCAGATCTCAGCCTCCTGAGTAGCTAGGATTACAGGCGTGAGCCACCAGCGCCCGGCTATATATATTTTTTAACTCAGATAAATTAATCTCTATTTTCTCTAAGTAGAACAAGGAATTTTGATGAAATGATCCCCTAATTATCTTCTATCTCTGATGCCTCTCAGGACTCTGCTTCAAAGAACTTTCAATGGCATCAAATCAAAGTTACCGTATTTTGAATATATTTACATTATACAATCTCTCCTCAGGCAGTACCCTTTTCTTGGAATTAGGTCAAGGTTCAAGGGCAGAGGAATTACAACTGAGACTGGACTAAGACACCCATCCTTGAGAGATTCCAGAAAAGAAAAATCAGTCTTCCAAATATATATTGGAAAAATTATACGTATGGCTAGTTTAATTGCTGAATTAATCTTATTTCATTTTTACAAACTTCATGGGGCACCAAAATTTCTTTGTTACTTTCCAATTACAGTGTAGTTGGGCATGTGTATGAACATGTCTGTTAGCAATGAATGTGGTTGCTTCTCCTGTATTTTCTTAAATTATCAATCAGTAAACTTTGTCTGCAAAAGATGAGATAGCAAATATATGTGCTTTGTGTGCTATACTGTCTCTAGAACGTATTCTTCTAATATTTGTTAGAATCCCTGACATCTCAGATTGCGAGTATACAAAAGAGAATTATGACTTGATTTGACCTGTGGACTAGTTTGCTTACCTCCGTCTTAAGTCCAGTTTTCACTCTCCTTGCTCTACTTCCTTGGTTTCATGGATTCTTTCTAGCCCCATCCAAGCCCACCTCACTCAGATCTCAGGTCCTTTCCTTCCCTAGGAGGAGCTGCGCACCAGTGGCTCACACCTGTAATCTTAGCTACTCCGGAGGCTAAGATCTAAGAATGTAGGCTTAAAGCCAGCCAGGGCGGGAAAGTCTGTGAGCCTACTGTCTCCAATTAACTACCCAAAGAGTCAGAAGTGGAACTGTGCTAGCCTTAAGCACAAAAAGTCAGCCAGTGCCTTGACCCTCAATTCAAGACCAAGAATCAGCATGCGCACATACAAAAAGAAATACAGGGAAGAAAGCATCTAATCCAGCTATAGAAGTCAGGGAAAGTATCTCCCAGAAGAGATGTGTATGTCTTCTAGCTCAGAAAGTATATGAAACCTTATATTACAGCAGGCACCCTAATCTCCTTAGTAAACTCTACTTACATATTTGCTGACATGTAATCTTGACCATATCTACTTCAACTGAGCTCCTAGTTTCAGTTCTATTTCCTAGACTCTGGTCCCAGAAATACCATTTTAAGGGCCCTTGGCCATTCCTCCAATGTCTAGAGCTAGAAGTTTCATTTCTACCAAACAAAGTTGTTTTTTTTTTTAACATTGCTAAAGTAACCTGCCCTGAGAAATAATTAGGACGAACAGAGATGATCACCCTTATCAGCTTTCAATTACTAATAGTGATAACAATGACTGTTTTCAAGTATCAGACATTTTGCCTTTTGTCAGTAGGCTAGGTTCATTAAGAAAGAGCATCCAGGTTGAAATGGGTATTTTCTACCTTCACATTTTAAATGTAAATTCTAAATTCCCAAGAAAATTGTTCAGTAAAGATCTTACTGTTGGTTAACTGCAAAAAAAAAAGAAAAAGAAAGAAAGAAAAAAAAAGATCTCCTCCTTTTGTGAGTTACCCTCCCCTGTGCGGGGCCTTCTTGGGAGGTATGTTAGCCTATTCATATGTTAATTTTGTAGAGCCCTCAATCTTTTCCTGGAGGCCCTGGACAATGAGGGGGAAGCCTGCATATTTCAAAAGAGCAGCATATGCTGCTTAAGGTGAACGTGCAATATAACACTGCAGGGGAAATACGGTGCATTATTCTTTGCCCCTTTGCTGAGAGAATTTACAAGCAATATTTGGAAATGGATGGCATTTTTCTATACAGAGAGCGAATCTGACAATTAACCATGACTTCTCTCTCTTTCTCTTTCTCTCTCTGTGTTTTTTTTAATTGAGAGGTTCAGGTCTTCTGAACTACTTTCCCTTTTTTATGTAAATAAAAGAAATTAGAGAAAAGAGAATTTAAATTCTTGGAAAGCACCAGCAGTGCCTTCCCCTGAAAAATCTTTAACCATTTATAAAAAAAAAAAGGGACAATGTCTAACTCAATATCTGAAATCTCTTGCTCACTCTCTTAATTGCTTTCTTTTTTTTCCATTCTTAAGCTTAATGCGTCCTATCACAAGAGTGCTTAATGTTTAGGTTATAATTTCAGATATGCAAATGATTCATTAGTCTAGTATTCGATAATCATATTTCAAAAAACTTCTGATAGACATTAATTGCTTCTTCTAGAATTATATTCTAGTGCTCAGTAATGACAAACACTGTGTATTAATTTCACATGTATTAGAAATAATGATGAAAATAAAACCTATTTGATGTAATGACCATTAGTTCAGAGCTGTTGAATGATGCTTTATGGCTTAAGATGAATAATAATGGCCCATTTTTCATCAGACAGATGTTCCATCTTATTGTAAAAAGAAGTTACGTCATTAAAATAGAAAGTGTAAAAGAATTAGAACCTACAATACCACTAAGCTTGATTAGCCAAATTGAACAATTAATGTCTGAAAAGCATTAGCATTTGCAGTGCACCCTGAGCTATTTTTATCATGTTTTGTAGGGGATCAATTTTGAAGAATGTTTTACACAAGAAAATTTAAAAAACTTTGGGAGAAATCTATAGTCACCTGTTTTGAATGTGGTCTATGATATGTTCCACTGTCAAGCCATTTTCATAAAAGTTAAAAACAAAATTCAGCAACTCTTAACAGTACATTAGCAAGCCCAGATTCCTGGTTGGCCTAAGGACAAGGAGTCAAAGATGATTTTGTTTAGATTTCCTTTTTACTGTGTTTTGGCCTTTTTGCCTGATGTAAGTGTGAATAAGCTATTTTAAAATGCATTGATCTATGCATGGCAGAGTGTACCTGTAACCCCAGCATTTGGTATGCTGAGACAGCAGGCCAGGCCAGACTGAGCTATATAATAAAAGTCAAAACCAGCCTGAAATAAGTAATGAGCCTGTGTCTCAAAATACTGAGGTTTGTGGGTGCAAGTTATGCAAAGTCCTAGGATCAATCTAGGAAAGGTGTTACCTTAAAATGCCTTCAGTAAATCAACCATTTTTAATCATGTAAGACTATATTCAAGGTTAGCAACATAGACTTCAGATATGACTTCCTCCTCCTCTCAGGTTCATTTCTACACTTGCCTTCATTCTAGTTATAAGAACATGAGCAGCTTGTTTACTCCTTCCAAACCAAGAGAACCTTCCTCATGGGCTTGTTAGGCTAATTGGAATGGTACCTGACTTGTTTGTTTGTTTGTTTGTTTTGCCAGTCGTGGGGCTTGAACTCAGGGCCTGGGTTCTGTCCTTGAGCATCTCTGTGCTCAAGGCTAGTACTCTATCACTTGAGTCACTTTCGGCTTTTTCTGTTTATGTGGTACTGAAGAATCAAACCCAGGGCTTCATGTCTGCTTGGCAAGCACTCTACCACTAAGACACACTCCCAGCCTACCTGATTTGCTTTAAGTACTTGATAAATATTGTCTAGCAGTATTATTTGATGTCACACTAAAATCTCATCAAACTAATTGTCTTAGCAAATATCATGATCTAACATGTATTACTCTGTATGGTACCAATTTTAAAAAAGTTAATGTATACGTGTGCTTGCATTTTATTTTATTTTTACTTCTAGCCTACCTCATTCCAATTAGAAAAAAGTGAGGGAAGAGAATGTAGGTCAGTTGGTAGAGCACATGACTAACATAATTTTTATTTATTTGTTTGTTTGTTTATTTATTTATTGTGGTGGTAGTGGGGCTTGAACTCAGGGCTTAAGTGCTGTCCCTGAGCTTCTTTGCTCAAGGCTAGTACTGTATCACTTAGCCACAGTTCCATGTCCAGCTTTTTGATGTTTAATTGGAGATAAGAGTCTCATGAACTTTCTTGCCTGGGCTGGCTTCAAACTGTGATCATCAAATCTCAGCCTCCTGAGTAGCTAACATGCTTTATTTTTATTTATTTATTTATTTATTTTTGGTCGGTCGTGGAGCTTGAACTCTGGGCTTGGGCGCTGTCCCTCAGCTTTTCAGCTCAAGGCAAGCGCTCTACCACTTGAGCTACAGCGCCACTTCCGGTTTTCTGGTGGTTTATTGGAGATAGGAGTCTCATGGTCTCTCTTGCCCGGGCTGGCTTTGAACCGCGATCCTCAGGTCTCAGCCTCCTGAGTAGCTAGGATTACAGGCGTGAGCCACCAGCGCCCTGCGCTAACATGCTTTATTAGCTATCTTTCCCTCCCCCTTCTTTCCTTTCTACTACAAACATTTCCTGAGTACCTACTAAATGATAAGCACTGTGCTGGCTTCTCAGTATTCTCATACTTTAGAAATTATTTGTGCAAACTTTTCTACTGATGCAGGAGCTTATTTCTGTCACCTACTTCATTTTATCTCTCTAAGTAACAGAACCTTCACAGCTTCCTCAGTGATGCTTTTCCTTTGCTCAACACTTCTCATCTGTTTGGATGTTCTCTGTCTCTTTTTTATTTATTTTTTTTGGTCAGTTGTGGGGCCTGAACTCTGGGCCTGGGCACTGTCCCTCAGCTCTTCAGCTCAAGGCTAGCGCTCTACCACTTGAGCCACAGCACCACTTCTGGCTTT
>NW_012269079.1:7143-9090 GCF_000151885.1 Dipodomys ordii
CAGTCGTGGGGCCTGAACTCTGGGCCTGGGCGCTGTCCCTCAGCTCTTCAGCTCAAGGCTAGTGCTCTACCACTTGAGCCACAGTGCCACTTCCGGTTTTTCTCTTTTTGCTTGTGTGGTACTGAGGAATCGAACCCAGGGCCTCATGCCTGCAAGGCAAGCGCTCTACCACTGAGCCACCTTCCCAGCCCCCATTTGTCCATCTTTTTATTGTTCTTTTGGTGTTTATTTTTTGAGTTTTCATACATTCTGGATATTAACTCCTTGAAAAGGCACAACTTGATGAGAAGAGGTTTTGAAGAGACACTAACTAGAATCTCTGCTCTGTTCTCTTTTGGAACTTGACAGTAGAGAGACAGAATTATATTCCTAACTTGTCTCTATTTTGATCATTTCTCATATCATTTTAAAGTCTGAAGATAAATTACATTAGTATCTTCATTAAAAACATAAATGTTGGCATTATTCCAAATATTTGGGTCTAAACACTGTCTCCTAGACTGTTGTTTGCACCCAGAATTGGCACAAGAACTTTTTCTCTGAGCCTTGGATAACAACTCATGGCCTATTTTGGAAAAATAAGCTCACCCTTTGAGGGGAGTGGTCAGTCGACCTGTGATGAGCTTTGGAAGCAATCTACTTGGGCTGCATGCTTGCTTGGCAAGCACTTGAGCCACAGGACACTGTATTTTATTTCATGATAAGAAATAATTTGCTGGGCACTGGTAGCTCATGCCTGTAATCTAGCTACTCGGGAGGCTGAGATATGACATTCAGAGTTCGAAGCCAGCCTAGGCAGGAAAGTCCCTGAGACTCTTACCTGCAATTAATCACAGAAAAAGCTGAAAGGGGCACTGTGAATCAAGTGGTAGAGTGCTAGCCTTGAACAGAATAGAGCTCAGGGATAGTGCCCAGGCCCAGAGTTTGAGCCTAAGAACTCGCAAAGAAAAAAAGAAAGAAAGAAAGAAAAGAAAGGAAGAATTAATTTATTGTTGTTGGGTTTTTTGTTTGTTTGTTTTACCAAGAACTAAATACTATGGTTAGAAATGCCCCCTTCAGTTTAAAATACCGATTTTTTTGCACATAAAATGTGACAGTCTGGGTTGAAGCTAACAAGTGGGTTTGATCTCTAGTACTAAAAAAGACAAAAAATACACTTACAATAATGTGACTTTCTACTTAGAGATAGACACAAAGAGAAGACATCTTGTTATTCAATTCATTTTATTTTATATTTTTATTGTGAAAAAACTGTACAGAGGGGTTACTTTCAATTCATTTTAGACTGAAAGAATTAATGTTTCCTCCTTTGTTTGTGCCTCAGTAAAGCCTAAATCCCTGTTCAGATCTCTATTAAAATGCCTTGTGATCTGTTGTATTTAAGTGTTTGAGACCCTTGAGAGAAGAAGCTGATTTCTTTCATCTCCCTGACCCCAGGAACAAGGGCTGAGTTTGGTGGAGAGCAGGATCTCATAAATGAATGAAATGCATGAAAAAGGAGCCTAACATATATCTAGCTGTTTAGAATAAAAAGGAATTATTCCCACGAGAATAAAATTGTATATTACGTTGAATTTTTTTTTTTTTTGATCCGGTCGTGGGGCCTGAACTCTGGGCCTGGGCACTGTCCCTCAGCTCTTCAGCTCAAGGCTAGCACTCTACCACTTGAGCCACAGCGACACTTCCGGCTTTTTTCTTTTTGCTTATGTGGTGCTAAGAATCGAACCCAGGGCCTCAGGCATGCAAGGCAAGCGCTCTACCACTGAGCCACCTTCCCAGCCCCTATTATGTTGAATTTTTTTTGTTGTTTTTTTTCTTCTGTTTTTGTCAGTCATGGGGCTTGAACTCTGGGCCTGGGTGCTGTCCTTCAGCTCTTCAGCTCAAGGCGAGCGCTCTACCACTTGAGCTACAGCTCCATTTCCGGTTTTCTGGTGGTTTATTGGAGAT
>NW_012269080.1:0-1709 GCF_000151885.1 Dipodomys ordii
TTTCTGAAATGAACAGGCTGAAATAATCCTTCTAACCCTCATCATTCTTCTTTGTGAAGTGGCAATGATAGTTATGCCTCCATCCTACACTTCTCAAGAACATTAAATGAGATACTTATCTAAGAAATTTACCCAGTATCCAAATAGCAGTAGAAACTTAACTAGTATCCATTCTTCCTCCAATGTGGAGATAGTACACTAAAGACATTTTTTCTTAATATATAATATATATTTTTTATTGTAAAGATACTATACAGAGGGGTTACAGTTAAAGGAGTAAGGTAATGAATCCATTTCTTTTTTTTTTTTTTTTTGGTCCGGTCGTGGGGCCTGAACTCTGGGCCTGGGTGCTGTCCCCAGCTCTTCAGCTCAAGGCGAGCACTCTACCACTTGAACCATAGCCCCACTTCCGGCTTTTTTTTTATGTGGTGCTGAGGAATCGAACCCAGGGCCTCAAGCATGCAAGGCAAGCGCTCTACCACTGAGCCACCCTCCCAGCCCCTGAATCCATTTCTTTTTTTTTTTTTTTTTTGGTCCGGTCGTGGGGCCTGAACTCTGGGCCTGGGTGCTGTCCCTCAGCTCTTCAGCTCAAGGCGAGCACTCTACCACTTGAACCATAGCCCCACTTCCGGCTTTTTTTCTTTTTGTTCATGTGGTGCTGGGGAATCGAACCCAGGGCCTCAAGCATGCAAGGCAAGCGCTCTACCACTGAGCCACCCTCCCAGCCCCTGAATCCATTTCTTATTGAACACTGTTACACCCTCTTTTGTTTTTCCCCTACCATTCCTTCCCTCCACATTCTCCCTAACTCCTCCCTCCCCCCCAACCTCCACAAAGTTGTAAAGTTCATTTTCAACATACTGTCTTTACATCTCATTATTGCATGGATCATCCTAAATCCTTATTTCAGCATTTTGTTATTTCCCTTCCCCTCCCAAAATTAGAAAAATGTATATACAAGATTCAGGACACTGGAATCAAATACAGTGACAACAGAGATTATACCATGGGGGAAGAACATACAAAAAACCAAAAAATAATCACATAGTACATTATAAGTATATTAAAAAGAACAGTAACAAAGATTAAAACCTTTTGTGTCCCTTTCTTTGGGTTCATTTCATTTAGCATCAGGTTATATGGTCATATGTACATAGCTTTTGACCTCTTCTGCTTGTCCTAGACATACACTAGTCACTAGAGACATTTTGACTGGCCAAGTTCATGTCTGTACTCCTAGTTACTAGGAAAGCTGATTGGGAGTATTACTTTTCCAAACCAAGCCCCTGCAGAAAAGTTCATGATATCCCTTCCTGACCAATAACTGGGGGCAATGTCACGTGCCACAGGAGTCATTCCAAGGTATATGTGAGTCTGAGATTGAGAGGATCGGAATTCCAGGCTAGCCCAGGAAATAAAGTCCACAAAACTGGATTTCAAAGGAAGCCAGAGGGCATGGAACTGTACCTGCCATCAAAGCTACAACAGGAAGTTAATATGTGGGTCAATATGTAGTCACTGTTCAGGTAAGCACCTAGGTAGGTAGCAAGACTGTGTCTTGAGAATAATCATACACAACAAGAGCCTCAGTAACACAGCGTGTGCCTGGTAAGAGAGAAGTACTGCCAAAAAAGAGGAAACTGTAGCAGATTATTTTTTACTTTTATACTAAACTGGATAGAGGAAATAATTGTAATTTTTTGGTCATT
>NW_012269080.1:2389-4809 GCF_000151885.1 Dipodomys ordii
ATTGCGTTTCAAAACTCTAAGAATTTTTTTTATTCTATTTCTATCTCCTGTCTAGGCTGACACACTTCTTTCTGACAAAATGACCTCTTCATGGTTAGACTATTTTTTTCTTTTATAGCATTTTTTAGTAAATGTTAGAAATTTTGTCGATAAGCCTGGTGCTTTCTACCGTCACAGTAAATTCAGAATAAGTAGTCACGAACTCTGAGCTTGACTGCATAGAAAAGCAGACGGACTGTGAATTTCTGTTCTGTTTTTACTATTCCATTCTACACTTGAACATTAGTCACTCTTCCTTTCCCCACCGCATAGATGGACTCCAAATTTATGCTAAAATATTCTGAGGGTGCTTCTGAGACAGTTAAGATGCTTGTGATCAGCTAGAGACCAGAGGAAAGCAATGACAAGATCGCTCATCCTAGCAACACGTAGGTGAACAGGACAAACACATCACAGTTTATACTGCTGCTCCCCATGTCTTCTACCATCTCAACACCACAGCTAAGATCCAGGATTACTGACGAAAAGGAATGAAGATAGCATGTGGCCAAGAAGATGGTGGTCAAATCACCACTTTTGCCAATGCTGTTAAACTCACCTGCCTTCTAAAGAAACTAGACAACACGTGAGTGAAATCATACTTCCGTTTAGGACTTGTACACAGCATCTTCAAAGGTCAATGCTGTGGTGCAATGGTTAGGGCAAAACGATTGAGGTCACTGGAACAATAGACTCCAGAGTATGAAATGCAGAGCAAATACTAGTATGAAATGCAGAGCTAATGCCCCAGCCCCAGATCTATCCAATCAGAAACTGGGTTTGAAAGAGTTCTCACCTTACTCCAATGCATCATCCTCAGCCAGTCCCACTACATAATGGCGAACACATCCATTTCAGGGTGGTGTGAAGCATCCAAGATGCAGTTGCATTTTACTTAAAACATGTAAGACCAGACTGGGAGTGGGGGCCCAAGTCTACAATCCTACTTATTTATTAGGTGAAGACCAGAGAGAATCATGGTTTGATTTGAGAATTAACCTGGGACAAATGACTTCTCTGAGCCTCCATCTCAGCTAATGGTTGGTTATGGTGGGGAAAAGAGTCTGTAGTCATAGGACAAGTGGGCAGAGCTCCTAGCAAGTGCAAAGGCCTGAGTTCAATCACCTGCACCAACCAAGGAAAATAAATAAGTAAATAACAATGTAAAAATGGAATCCAGTGTATGAGTATGTATGTTGGTTGACTCTGCCGCCCCCATGTGGTTTTACAGGAAATAGCTTGATTACAGGATGGCTTCCCGTGGTTGGTGTGTATTGTAAAGTGCAATCTCTGTACCTCTTTAAGGAGAAACATATAGTTTTAGCTTGATGAATCTTCTCACAAACAAAGGTTATTTTTTCAATGGAAGTAGAAAGGAGCAGCGCTTTGGAGCGGTAAACTCTCCCAGTCCCTGTGTTTCCTGAAGTCCCTGTTAACTCAGCAGGCTGAAGCGCAGGATTACCAGGCCCAGGATGCCCTGGACAGCAGAGAGGAACCAGCCTCAGAAAAGAGAGAAAGAAAAATCTGGTCCAAGCAGAAGCCCCAATAATGATCAAATCAAATGTTACAATAAATCGATAAAAATTAGGAATAATGGGGCTGGGAAGGTGGCTCAGTGGTAGAGCGCTTGCCTTGCATGCATGAGGCCCTGGGTTCTATTCCTCAACACCACATAAGCAAAAAGAAAAAAAGCCAGAAGTGGAGCTGTGGCTCAAGTGGTAGAGCATTAGCCTTGAGCTGAAGAGCTGAGGGACAGCGCCCAGGTCCAGAGTTCAGGTCCCACGACCGGACCCCCCCACCCAAAAAAATAGGAATGACCTGAATTATGTATGGATTGATGTCGCTAGCCACTAGCAACAAATGATCCTTCAAGCACATATGTGTGTATTGCTTATATTGTAGTTTGGTGAATGATTTCAAATTTTGAGGTACATTAAAATAAAAAAAAATGGACTGGTGAGATGGTTAATACCCATTTCCATTCCTCAGGACCACATAACCAGAAAAAGCCAAAAGTGGTGCTGTGGCTCAAGTGATAGAGTGCTAGCCTTGAGCAAAAAAAAGCTCAGGGACAGTGACCAGACCCTAAGTTCAAGCCCCAGGACTGCCAAAAAAAAAAAAGAATGAACTGAGAACTACAGCTATCAATGGCTTACTCTTAGCATCTTAGCATCAAACAAATTGAACTACATAGTTCTCACTAAAATTATCGAATCACTTTATGCAAAATTTTTCTTTATTATTATAAAATTTCACAATAGAAGTACATAAATTGCACATGTATGCATACATGCACATATATTTATATGCTAAGAAATGTTTACTGACCAAGGTGCAGTAGCAAGGAAAAAAAGTAAATTCATTTTGAATCCTGGAAAAAA
>NW_012269081.1:0-3193 GCF_000151885.1 Dipodomys ordii
CAAAAAAAAAAAAAAAAATTACTTGTTTTGTGCTAAAATGCAGATACTCACAAACCAGGAAGTGAAGGACACTGAGAATATGCACATAATCACTTGTGCCGTCATTTGAAAATACTTTGCAAATATGTATTTAGACAGTAAGTTTGACAAAGCAATTGTCCTTCAAGTCTTTTCATCAATATTTTCTCTCCCACTCTCATCGTATTGTGCTCTTGCTGGATGCTGGGCATATTTTAATTTTGGACACAAGAGCTAGGGATGGAGAATGTTATAAGCTGATATTCTTTAAAGAAATGGTAATTGCACAGTGTGTTGAGGGGAGGAAATACCTGTATGGTTTTGAAGGCATGCTGGTTGTAGATGGTGGGTAACGGTATGACAGTGTGATAATCAGTTGATCCACACAGCCATTGACATTCCAGTCTGCCTAACCCAGTCATCATCATACAAGCAAGTCTCATGTTGCAGAAACATAGTCTGTTTAATGTCTTGCTCATAAATGAACTAAAGCAGAGAAGCCTGGCTTTAACTAGGAAAGGAGAGTCCAAGCATTTTTCCCAATGTGGATGCCTTCTAACTGTGCCTCCAGTCATATGCCACAAAAACAGGCGGTTTGTTTTTTCTTTGTTTTTGTCTTACTTCGCTCCTTTTGTTGACTTGGAGCTGGATGATTTCATGATATAGGAAAATAATAACCTGACATAAAAAGGAAGTCCAACAGGCACACGGAGAAACAGATCAGAATTGTGAACTTGAAGTGCAGCCCAAAGGTCATTACCAATAGCAGCATTTTACCTTTTAAGAAAGTATGCCAGGTGCGGTGGCTCACACCTGTAATCCTAGCTACTCAGGAGCTGAGGTCTGAGGATCGCAATTCAAAGCCAGGCCAGGCAAGAAAGTCTGGGAGACTTTTATCTCTACTGAACCACCAAAAAGCCAGAGGTAGAGATGTGGCTCAAGCCCCAGAACCAGCGCACACAAATGTGCTGAATACCATATTTAAACCTTTAGGGTTTGCTACTCCTGTGAAATGAAATGAAGTAAAATGAAATGAAATGGGTGGCAGTGTCACCCCGCCGCTGAATTGTCTATCACTTACACAGTACTCCTTCCCAATATGACGTCATCATTGTGTCCTGTTTCTGTGCTGACACTTGAATGAGGTGGCAGAACTTCATCCAGGTGGCAGGGATTGTAGAAGCTGAGAACGCATCCCGTCATATCACGGGTCACAGTGTTGGGTGCTTTAGGCTTTTCCGTGGTAAATGATAAAAGCAGGAGCTCTGGACATCGGGGAACTTACATGTCCCCTTGCCTTTGACCTTAGGTTTAGCAGTCACTGGAAGGTGGTCTGGCTTAGTTTGCTTGGATGTGGAACGGGGAGGAGATCTATGTGGCCTTTGCTTCTTGTCCCTTCAGGGCCACAGTGCCCATGTTGCCATCCATTTCGTACGTAGTCTGTGGCTCTGAACCATCTCTGTATCTCTAAAGTAACTATGAATTGTTGTCTCTTATTTAAAGCCAACAAAACAGTGTAACAGTTTGAAGTTCGATAATGTTAAGTATTGTACAGAAATATATTGGAGGCAAAGTTTAGTTGATGACAATTGTGTATATGTTACTGATGCTGTAAATTATTTTTAATAAAGAGAATTGTATTATCACATCTTACTGGGTATGACTTTAATTTTATTGTAAGGGTGATGTCATAGGGAGGGGTTACAGTTACATAATTAATTGAGTACATTTCTTGTTGATCATTGTTACCTCCTCCATTTTCTCCCACTTTCCCTCCCTCCTCCCTGCTGCCTTTTTTTTTTTTTTTTTTTGGTCATGGGCTTTGGGGCTTGAACTCAGGGCTTCACTGCTGTCCCTGAACTTTTATGCTCGAGGCTAATGCTCTACAACTTTGATCCGATGGTCCACTTCCGGGTTTCTTGATGGTTAACTGGAGATTAACCAATGGACTTTCCCACCTGGGAAAACCACAATCCTTAAATCTTGACGTCCTGAATGGCTAGGATTATAGGCATGAGCCACCAGGGTCCCACAAAATACTTTTTTGTAGTAATTAAAAAAGAAAACCTTGGAAATTGTAAAGAAATGAAATGGCATCCAGAAATTTCTCCTGGTTGTCTAAATGTTCAGACAGTCTATTTGCAGGCTGTGTGACGTACACAGCCCTCCATGGTACGTGGGCCTCGCGCTTCCTGTTCTGTTCCTGGGCAGTGAATGTAGAAGTTTGACACTGGTGTGGGAAAACATAGGGAAGCAAAGGCTGAGCTAAATTAAGGAGTGTTCTGTTCCCTCCGCTAATTGAGTGAGATTAACGTTGCCTAAGGCAGGATCCTTTCTTAATTGGACAGCCTTAGGCACTGGTGGCTCACTCTGGAGGCTGAGATCTGAGGTTATCAGTTTGAAGCCAGCCCAGCAAGAAAGTCCTGAGACCCTTGCTTCCAATTAGCCAGCAAAAAGCGAAGTGGAGCTGTGGATCAAAAGGTAGAACACTGGCCTTGAACATAAAAGCTTGACAGCACCTAGACACTGAGATCAAGCCTAGTACCACCTCTCCAAGAAAGGCATTAAAAAAAAATGTAGTTGCACAAATGGGTTTCAATTCAATATGTCAATTTATAAGTTTAATGCTTTTTGATCAATGTCAGCTATACCATCTTTCCCATCCCCTCAAGTTACCTAGTTCTACTTCGATTTAAGTACATTAAGTCTGACTATTCGCTGACCATTCGGTCTGTTCCTCTGTCCTCACTTCACATTAAACCCACCTGTCAGACAAAATGTGTTTGTGCTTCCTGGTGTTCATTTTGACTCCTATCTCCCATAGTTGGGATTATAGGCATGCACCACCACACCTGACAAAAGTACAGTATTTGTGAAGAAGCTCCAGGGAGTACCAATGCATACCAAAGGAGACAGTTGGGGGTCTAGTCCTTTCTCAAAAATTTCTTTAATCCTCATTGAAAAAGCACAAATAGAAGTGGAATAGTGTGGGAAAGGGGAGAATTCAGGTGCTGCCTGGGCTGTCAGAGTTACCTGAAGACCTAAAGGAGGGAATTCAATATGTCATCCCTGGGGCTGCAGAAAGACAGCCCTTCTTTGGGGGGTGGGGGGGGTCCGCTCATGGGGCTTGAACTCTGGGCCTGGGCGCTGTCCCTCAGCTCTTCAGCTCAAGGCT
>NW_012269081.1:3243-5399 GCF_000151885.1 Dipodomys ordii
TAGAGCACTCGCCTTGAGCTGAAGAGCTGAGGGACAGAGCCCAGGCCCAGAGTTCAAGCCCCACGACCGACAAAAAAAAAAAAGTCTGTGAGACTCTCATCTCCAATGAACCATCAGAAAACTGGAAATGACACTGTGCCTCAAAGTGGTAGAACCTTAGCCTTGAGCAAAAAGTGCAGGGAATGTGCCCAGGCCCCAAGTTCAAGTCCCACAACCAACAAAAAAGTCTCAGTGACTTTTTACCTGCTCTTACTTTGAACTGTGATCTTCCGATCACAACCTCTTGAGTAGGTATGAATGTTAACGATGTAGATAATAGAATGCACTACCTTAGCCCTCTAAGTAGATGAGGCAACCTAATATTTCAGTCTTATCTAGAGTCTTCCTAAGTCTTTTTTGTGACTTTTTACCTTTTCTTGGGTTTATCTGCCTGAATCATATTTGCAGACGGGAAACAAGCGGTGGAATTCTCTAGAAGCCCCGGACTCCGTTTTGTTCCCCTGGGACTTGAAGTCAACTTACATCAGATGTCCCTCGTTTTTTGACAAGCTTGTAAGTCCTATTGTTCCTTGATCTCTTAAAAGATCATCACAGATTAAACACCCTCGTGAAGAGCTCAGAGTTCTTTGAACTTTTTCCTTGTAGACCAAAGAGCCTGCTGCCGTCCGGCCTATCAAGAATGCTCACGTCTTGCTGTATTTGGGGGACTGTGTCACAACCGATCACATATCGCCTGCTGGGAGCATCGCACGGAGCAGTGCAGCTGCCAAGTACTTGACAAACAGAGGGTACGTGTCTGCTTGCCTGATCTGGCCCTCTCTGCAAGTGGGGGTGAACCAGCACTGCCTGCCATCCTTCCTCAGTGGCACACGCTGTCTCCCACATTTGTTTGTTAGTACATATCACTAAGGATGCACTAGAGGGCACCCATTGGACCTGTCTTTGCTTATAAGTTCAGAAATTTAAATTGCTATTTAAATTGCGTTATATGTTGGCTCTTGCCTATAATTCCAGCATTTGTGAGGCAGAGGCAGGAGGTTGGTAAGTTTGAGGCCAGCCTGCCTTCATAGCAAGGCCTTATCTCAAAAAAAAGAAGAAGCCTGGCACTGGTCTCTCATGCCTGTCATCCTAGCTACCCAGGAGGCTGAGATCTGAGGATCGTGGGTTCAAAGCCAGCCTGAGCAGCAAAGTCTGTAAGACTCTTATCTCCAATAAACCACCAGAAAATTGAAGTGGCTCTGTGGCTCAAATGGTAAAGTGCTATCCTTGAGCTGAAGAACTGAGGGACAGCACCCAGGCCAAGAGTTCAAGCCCCACAACCCAAAAAAAAAAAAATGAGTTGAGTCTAGATAAACAACTGGTTTTAGAAGCAAATTTTTTTGGGGGGTCCGGTCG
Organism: Dipodomys ordii; assembly: GCF_000151885.1. Classification (NCBI taxonomy): domain Eukaryota; kingdom Metazoa; phylum Chordata; class Mammalia; order Rodentia; family Heteromyidae; genus Dipodomys; species Dipodomys ordii. The sequence continues at coordinate 4,639 of NW_012269081.1, forward strand.
TGGGGCCTGAACTCTGGGCCTGGGCGCTGTCCCTCAGCTCTTCAGCTCAAGGCTAGCACTCTACCATTTGAGCCACAGCACCACTTCTGGCTTTTTTCTTTTTGCTTATGTGGTGCTGAGGAATCGAACCCAGGGCCTCAGGCATGAAAGGCAAGTGCTCTACCACTGGGCCACCTTCTAGCCCCTAGAAGCAAAATTTTTATTTTTCAGTTTGGGTTTTTTTTTCTTGGTACCAGTCCTGGGGCTTGAATTCAGGGTCTGGGTACTGTGCCTGAGCTTTTTTCTCAAATGTCCTCTCTAAAATGTGAGCCACAGTTCCACTTTTGGCTTTTTACTGGTTAATTGGAGATCAGAGTCTCCTGGACTTTTTCTGCCCTGGCTGTCTTCAAACTATCATCTTCCAACCTCAGCCTCCCAAATAACTAGAATTACAGGTGTGAGCTACTGGCACCTGGCTTGCTATTTTTTTTTTTTTTGCTGGTCCTGGGGGTTAAGCTCATGGCCTGGGTACTGTCCCTGAGCCTCTCTGTGCTCAAGGCTAGCAGTCTACCACTTGAGCCACAGTGCCACTTCTGGCTTTTTCTATGTTGCTTTTTTAATTATTATTATTTTTCTTTCTTTCTTTTTTTTTTTTTTTGGTCCGGTTGTGGGGCCTAAACTCTGGTCCTGGGCGCTGTCCCTCAGCTCTTCAGCTCAAGGCTAGTGCTCTACCACTTGAGCCACAGCACCACTTCCGGCTTTTTTCTTTTTATGTGGTGCTG
>NW_012269082.1:0-145 GCF_000151885.1 Dipodomys ordii
CCGGGCCTGACCCGGCCTCTACCACCCCAGGCGCCGGGCCTGACCCGGCCTCTACCACCCCAGGGGCCGGGCCTGACCCGGCCTCTACCACCCCAGGCGCCGGGCCTGACCCGGCCTCTACCACCCCAGGCGCCGGGCCTGACCC
>NW_012269082.1:195-4294 GCF_000151885.1 Dipodomys ordii
GCCGGGCCTGACCCGGCCTCTACCACCCCAGGCGCCGGGCCTGACCCGGCCTCTACCACCCCAGGCGCCGGGCCTGACCCAGTCTCTACCACCCCACGGGCCGGGCCTGACCCGGTCTCCATGGCCTCTCTAGTGCCCAGCAGTGGGTGAGAGCCAGCTCTCTGCATCTATCCCCCCTTCCCAGGTACTGTTTTAGAACACTGTGGGTACACAAAGGTGTTTGTAGGAGTTAGCTCGTTTGATGTTAATATTATTTTTATAGTACTGCTTTTGTACATGTGTACTATGCTCGGCGTCGTACAGTTTGGTATAAACGTGGCTTTAAGAGTGGCTTTGAGTGGTCAGTTTTGGGAGCTGCAAACCTGTGGTGGGATGAGGACTATCTTTGGGGGCTTTCCCAGTCTGGGGTCTGGGCACATCGCCATCTTTCAGTCAGCTCTCTGGCGCCCCCTGTACTCCAGTCAGGAGAATGCCGGCCACTTCCCTGCGAGCTGAGCCGTGGCGTGTCTGGGGCCAGCTTGGTGGGTGCCGTCGGGACGCTCGGATGAGGGCTGCAGGGGTGGGGAGTGGACTCCACCGTTCTAACTCCGTGCTTGGGCCCAGTGTGGACTCACAGTCATAGAACTGACTGTGAAAACGGCCGCAGTGAACGGGAGCTCCCAGTGTGGTGGGGGGAGGGGGCAGGGGAGACCTCTGCACGCGAGTTCTGGCCTAGGATTAGGGGACAGAGCAAAGATCCTGGGGAGAGATGTGACAGCCATTCCACAGAGCCCAGGGAGGGCTCCAAAAGGCAGCTGTCCATCGGGACCGAGGAAGCTGGAGAGGGGAGGAGGGAGGCCCTTTCTGGAGAGTTCCATGCCAGGGCTGATGGCGGCTGGGGTGCTGGAGGTCTCGAGGTCTGGAGAATGTGGAACAGTGCCCCCACCCTGCATGAGATCCTTCCCCCCAAGAACACAGTAGAGAGCTGAGCAGCGATCACGCCGCAGCTCTGCTTGGCTCTGGGGAATTGGCTGGATCCCATGACTTGAGGGGGTGTCGCCTGGCCAGAGCAGGCCTGCAGGAACTAGAAAAGAAGGGGTGGAGGATGCAGGAGGTGGGGAGGGGAGGGAGGCCAGTCGAAGGCCAGATGCGGGTCAGATGCAGAGGAGACTGTGGCTGAGCCGGTAGCCATGTCCTCACAGGGACGAATGCGTTTGCATTTTACAACTGAGCACTTACCAGAGGCCATGAAAGTGGGTGCGGTTAGAGGCTGGGGATACAGAGGAGATGGGACCTGGGCATCACCCGGAGGACGGCGGAGCCGAGTGCGCTGGCTTCGCAGGGTAGGGTAATGAGCGCCGGGAGCGCGTGGGAAGAGCGCAGGGAACCGGAAGGCGGGGGGGGGCAGGGTTTCCAGTGCGCAGAGCAGTGTTGCTGGGGTTCAGCCCCCAGGGTGGGCATGGGGAGCTGGGGTCACAGGAGACCCCTGCTCAGGGGTCACGGGGAAGCACCCTTGCGGCGGGGTCATGGGGATGGAGGTCAGGAGCTTCTCGGGAGACACGTGCGGGCGTGGGCCTGGCGGAGCTGACGGCTCTGGGCCGGCGGCAGCCATGCTGGGGCAGAGGCAGGGCTGCTGTCCTCCAACAGTTCGCGGGGGGCGGGGGGACGTCGGTGGGGGGGATGACTGCAGAGATGAGGAAGGGGGGACGAGGCACTGGCCTGGGCAAGGCCCTGCTCCGCTGGACCCCTGCCCTTGCCGGGGAGTCCAGTTCTGGATGGGGCTCGGAGCGGAGCTGCGAGGATCCCGGCTGCTGGGTGCTCAGGGCAGGACCCAGCCCTCCTGCCTCCTTCCGGGAGGCTCGGGCCGAGCCTTCCCGTGGTGGTCCTCCGCTCCCGTCCCGCAGGTGCGGACACCAGGCTCTCCTCAGGACGAGGAGTCATCCGGAGTCAGGCCACAGGGGTGCCGTCCGCCAGCCCTTCCCTAGTGACCGGCGCTGTGCGGGTGGAGATGGCTTGGGGGGGCCCGGAGGCTGGACCCCCAGGGCTGGTGTCCGCCCTGCACCAGGGTTTGAGGGGGTCTGGGCAGGAGAGGGGGAGGGAGGACAAGTTGGCCAGCACAGGCCACGTGGGAAGTTCTCAAGTCCAGGTCCACCGCTCTTCCCGCTCCTGCCGGGTCCCCTGAGCTCGAGCCCTGTGAAGTCGGTCACGTGGCCCAGTTGAGGTTCGAGGCGCTCTGGGCAGGGGTCGGGGGCGCACTGACTGACGAGTTACCTTGCATTCCTCCCATAAAACCCACATCCTCCCACCCACGTCCCCCGGCTCATCCTGCGTAACTCGGCTGCAGCAGACCATCCTGTGGCTACTTGATGCGGTGGCCTGGCCTGGGGAGGGGGGGCAGCAGCTTCTCCCCTCCCCACCCAGTGTGTGGACACGACACTTGGGGCCTCACACACAGGCAAGCACCCTTATCAGTACACTACATCCCCAGTCCCTGCTGTGGAAGAATACTGGGGTTTGAATTAGGGTACCAGGTTTCCTGGGCAGGGGCTCCACCATTTGAACCATGTCTCTGGCCCTTTTGGCTCAGGATTTTTTTTTGTCAGTTGTGGGGCTTGAACTCTGGGCCTGGGCTCTGTCCCTCAGCTCTTCAGCTCGAGGCGAGCACTCTACCACTTGAGCCACAGTGACACTTCTGGGTTTCTGGTGGTTTACTGGAGATAAGAGTCTCCCACTTTCCTGCCCAGGCTGACTTTGAACTGTGATCCTCAGATCTCAGCCTCCTGAGTAGCTAGGATGACAGATGTGAGTCACCAGCGCCCGGCCCGCTCAGGTTATTTTTGAGATAGGGCCGTGTGTTTTGCCTGGGATGGCCTAGAACTCACACTCTTGCTGTTTCCACCTCTTGAGTAGCTCGGAAGCCAGGCACGAGCCTTTGGTGATGCTCTGATATGCCCCCATTCTTTATCCAGAGACTTGTGAACCTAGAAAACGAGTCACTGGATGCGTGGATATGCGTACAGCACTGGGACAGGGCAGGATGTCTGCTGCCAACAGTGCCAGGCACAGGGGGAACAGTGGGGGAGCCCCCCAGCAGCCCCCCGCCCCCGCCCAGCGGGGCCATAGCCAAGCCCTTCCCCAGCCCAGGAGCTGAGGACGCCTCCGAGGGCCTGGCCTGCTCCCACCCATGCCCTCTGCCCGCCCAGGACTCTCCTGTTCCATAACAAGCGGCCATGTTGGTGGCAGTCTCTGTCTTCGTGTTAGCCAGGGGCCAATCACAAAGGCAGCAGCACCCAGCGACTGGACAGGATGTGAGGTGGGAGCCATGACCGGAGCTGGCGGCTGGAGTCGGAGGAGGAAGGAGTTCTTCAGAACCAAGGTGGCAGCTATGGGACACGAGACTGAGCTCTAAGGAAGGAGAAGATCCAGAACCAGGACCGGGGCCTCACTGGAAAGGATATTGCTTTGGCAAAGCTCAAGATTCTCTGCCAGTGGAACTTTCTGGAGAGCGGCTGTCTGGAATGCAGCTTGGGTGCCTTGGGCAAAGCTGCCTAAGGGAGTCGGGAAGCAGTGCGGGTGGGCTGACCGTGCGCCAGACCAGGGAACACGGCGCCTTGGCGCCCTCTGCTGAAGGAGGTCAGTGCTGCAGCTGGCCCTGAGCAACTTCCACAAGCCCAGGAGGAGGATGAAGGAAGGGCTGGAGCTGGGGCAGCGTGGGCTTCCAGCGCAGCCTTTGAAGAAATTCCTACCACCTGCGATGCGGCATCGTCCTGCCAGCGAGACCGGGCCCCCCAGGGACCATGTTCATGGATTGCTCCTCAAATTCAGGGGTACACACACCACACTTTGTTTCCTGAAGACTGCAGGGTAGTGGGCTGGCTCAAGAGGCAGAACAGCTGTCTAGCAAGCTCCAGGCCCTGAGTTCAAATCCCAGTACTGACAAAAACAATACTGAAGTGCAACGCTAACCTGCAAGCAAACAATATTGTAAGTATAGAAATAGATACTGGGCCCTGGTGGCTCACGCCTGTCATCCTAGGTGCTCAGGAGGCTGAGATCTGAGGATTGCAGTTCAAAGCCAGCCCAGGCAGGAAAGTCTGTGAGACTTTTACCTCCAATGAAC
>NW_012269083.1:0-1566 GCF_000151885.1 Dipodomys ordii
ACACACACACACACACACACACACCACATTCAGGCCTTCCTTATCATGGTCTCCCCACCCTGCTCCTGACTCCAACGTGTAAAAACAGGCCTTTCTCTACAGACCAGGCACTTCCCACCCCCAAACTCCCACCCATGCCCTGGGCATACTACCAGGGGAAACACCGGCAAGGACATGCCCAGGCCTCAAAACATGGGGAGGGAGGGAAGGGAGGGGATGAAGACACTCACTGGCATTACTATCCGCCAAGCTGTTGAGGCTACTAGAAATGTCCCTTCGCCGGAAAAGACAGACAACCTTTGCTTCCACATTTCCGTTTGCAGTCTAAGGGGTGGGGAAAAAAATGTGGGTAGTAAACATGAGTTTGAAGGTGGAAACACACCAAGCAGAGACTAACAGCAGCCAATACATTTCTAGGGGGTCTAAGTAGAAAAAGCTCAAGAAATTACCAGTAAACACACCTTTCTTCTGTGGCCTTCAAGGAACAGCAGAGTTCCCACTGAGCTCTCAGAAATCTTTCATGAATACGCACAATGAATGAATGGATGCATTCAGACAGGGTCCTCCCTCCCACCTGAGACCACGGGGTGGGAACAGAGGGAGGGGGACACACCACAACTCACCTTGTTGAGCTCCTCAATCCGTCTAACCAGGTAAGGATTGCTGGAGGAGTTCTCAAAATAGACGTAATCTGTAGAAGGGGGTGGAGAAGTACCAAGAAGATCAGAGAAAAATGGGAGAGAACGGTATCAGGAGCAAAGTCAGTCTGAGTGGACCAAAAGGAGGCTCCAGGTGGAAGAAAGGATGCTGAAATGTTGGAAGTGGAGAAACTAAGGAAATAAAGATTGCACCACCCATTCCCCACCCCTACCCCCACCCCAAACACCACCACTGTTGCAACTATTCTATAAAATCAGGTCTTCACTAGTAAGTGAACCTTAAAGGCGAGGCAAGGATTCCCCGCTTGTCCCCACAACTCAAAGCAGAGCGTTGTCTTCCACGATCGAAGGGAGCGACTGCACACTCTGCCTAGAGCCCCCACGTCCGGGAGCCGAGAACGAGGAAATCTCCCGGTGTCTCCCCCGCAGCCCTCAAGCTGTCGCCCGGGCTCCCGCGCCCCCTGGCTGCCCTGTCAGTCCTTCCGAAACCAGTTTCCCAAGCCTTCTCCCCGTCCAGGGGGAAGCCGAGGCGGGGCTCGGGATGCCGTCGGGGACCTCGCTCGCTGCCCCTCCAAGACTCAGGGGCCCCACCGCGACGCTGTCCGCTCCCCGGTTCCGGTTCCGGTCGCCGCTCCGGTCCACTCGGCCCCGGGGATTGGCTCCCCAGCACCTCCCGGGACCGAACCGCTCCATCCATTGCTCCCCCCAAATCTCCTACTCCGGGGTCCGTTCCACTCTCTGCTCCGGATACTCACCTCCCACCCGGTACATGTTGGCCGCCATGGCCGTTCCCGCCGCCGCCGCCGCCGCCTCCGGCCGCACAAAGGGGTCCGAGAGGTTCGCGGGGACCGAGCTCGGCTCGAGGCGGGGCCCCCAGCGTGGGGCTGGCGCTTCGCCGGGGTGTCGA
>NW_012269083.1:1616-2887 GCF_000151885.1 Dipodomys ordii
TTTTTTGGCTGGTCTTGGGGGCTTGAACTCAGGGCCTGGGCACTGTCCATAAGCTTCTTTTACTCAAGGCTAGCACTCTACCACTTGAGCCACAGTACCACTTCCAGCTTTTTCTGTGTATGTGGTACTGAGGAATCAAAACCAGGACTTCATGTATGCTAGGCAAGCAACTCTACCACTAAGCTACATTCCCGGCCCCCTACCTGGTATCTTTCGTGGCCACAAACACCACAGGATTGGGAGCATCGGCTGGGTTTAGTTTCTGACGTTTGGCCACTGGCTGTGAGCTTGAGCGAATCCCTGAAGTCAAAGGCCTTCCATTGGCAGAGAAGGGGACCCCTGGCCCTGCCATCTGGGAAAGAATGGACAATGAGGAAGTGACCCCCTCAACCTAGCCAACCCAAAATGGGAAAAGAAAAAAGAAGAAAAGCCCTCCAAACCAGCTTGGCTTATCCTCTGTCAACTCACAGTCTCATAGGCGCGCTTCACCATGATGCCTCCCAGGCCCCGGTTCTGGGTCAGCTGGTTTCTGTTGATTGGTGTCTTAGTACCTCGAGGTGTTTTTGGTTTTAGAGGTGCCTGGGCCACTGTGAGGTAGAAAAAAAAAACAATTTTTCACACCTCCTTGGTGGCTCAGATGGTAGAACACCTGCCCAGCAAGCACAAAGTCCAGTACAATCCTAAGAAGAGTCCTTTCATCCCTTCTCTTCCCTACTTAAGTTTCCTTTTCTCACCCTCATTCCTTCCCTGGGCAGAGTTTATCTGGGTATCTTCAAAAACAGTAATGAGGCCCTGATAGCTCACACCTGTAATCCTAGCTGAGCTACGAAGCTGAGATCTGAGGACTGCAGTTCAAATCCAGCCAGGGCAGAAAAGGTCTGAGTCTGAAGTGGAGCTGTGACTCAAGTGGTAGAGCACTAGCCTTGAGCAAAAATAAGCTCAGGGACAACAAACTATTTATCAGTTATTTCAAATGTTATCAAATCAAGTCCTATCCCCTCTCCCCCCCCCCCCCCCCCCCGTGTTCATACTGGAAATTGAACTTGGGACCTCAAAGTCTCACTGGAATTTTTTTTTTTTTTTGGGTCCGGTTGTGGGGTCTGAACTCTGGGCCTGGCTGTCCCTCAGCTCATCAGCTCAAGGCTAGCGCTCTACCACTGGAGCCACAGCGCTACTTCCGGCTTTTTTTTTCTTTTTGCTTATGTGGTGCTGGGGAATCGAACCCAGGGCCTCATGCATGCAAGGCAAGTGCTCTACCACTGAGCCACCTT
>NW_012269084.1:0-1483 GCF_000151885.1 Dipodomys ordii
GGCCACAGCCAGGACCTGGAGGCCCTGCCGGGCAGGGGACGGGGCACAGGAGGCCACAGCCAGGACCTGGAGGCCCTGCCGGGCAGAGGGGCAGCCCAGAGCCCGCGGCCGGTGGGCCTCGCACGCCTGCCGGGCAGCGGGGCAGCCCAGAGCCCACGGCCGGTGGGCCTCACGTGCCAGCCCAGCGTGGAGGTGCTCCGGGAGAGGCTCAGCCTCAGGCTGGTCCCTACCTCTGGGGACACAGCGATGGGGGTGGTCTCTGCTCCTTGGGGCGTCGGCCTCATCTCCACCCCAAGTGCCAGGGGTGCTCTGCTCAGAATGGGCAGCTGGAGACCAAGGGGTCAGGCAGGGCCCTGGAACCTGCCCTGGACCTGCCCAACCTAAGGCCGGCCTGCCCCCTGCCCCCCGCCCCGCAGGCTGAAAGGCGCAGGGCAGAGCCGGAAGGGCACTGGGGCTCCTAGCAGGGTGGGGGCCTCCAAGGGCAGCAGGGATACTGGCTAGAGGCCATGGGAGGTCAGCCAGCCGCTGCCTGGGCCCTAGCGGTCTGGGAAGGTCCTTGGAGCTGGGGGCGGTCTCTGTGGAGAGCAGGAAGCTGGCCTCACGCTCTGCAAACTGTCCTGGGATTTGAACTCGGCGCCACACACTTGCTACGCAAGCAGATGCTCGACCACTACAGCCTCGGCCCCTATCCTGGAATCTTCTTTTTTGCTGGCCCTGGGGCTTGAGCTCAGGGCCTGGGCTCTGCCCCTGAGCCTCTCTGTGTTCAAGGCTAGTGCTCTACCCCTTGAGCCATAGCGCCACTTCCAGCTTTTTCTGTGTATGTGGTACTGAGGAATGGAACCAGGACTTCATGCATGCTAGGCAAGCACTCTACCACTGACTGAGCCACCTTCCCAGCCCCGAATCTCCTTCTTTTACGTGTGTTGGTCTTGAGGCTTGAACTAGCGTCTGGGTACTGTCTCTGAACTCTTGTGCTCAAGGCTAGTGCTCTACCACTTAAGCCACACCTCCACTTCTGGCTTTTTGCTGGTTCATTGGAGATGAGAGTTTCACCGACTTTCCTGCCCAGGCTGGCTTTGAACTGAGATCCTCAGATTTAAGCCTCCTGAGTAGCTGGGATGACAGGCGTGCGCCGTACTCACCTCTGTCCCCAACCTCAAGTGGCCCCTCTGACCCCGGGGCCTCCCTAAGCAAAATGCACAGTCCCAGGCCCGGGAAGCTCCAGGGCCCAGGGAAGGTGATAAGTTATCGCTGCTGGGATAATCTGCCCCAGACTGGAGATCAGCACCTCGGGTTTCTCTTATCTTTCCAATCTCACCTCAGTGTAGATGGGGGGGAGCCGCAGGGCTCTGGGGCCTCTGGTCAGCCCGCAGTGCCTCCCCATGCCTCCAGCAGGTGCTTTGCCCAGCACCGTGGTGCACGCCTGTGACCCCAGCGCCTGGGAGGCTGAGGGGGGAGGGCCGGGGGCTGCAGGCTGGGCGCC
>NW_012269084.1:8991-11067 GCF_000151885.1 Dipodomys ordii
TTCCAGCCTCTTTCCTCTTTGGAGATAAAGATTTTCAAATAAGTTTGTCCTTGAGCCCCAGGGTCCAAGGAAGAAAGAGGCAGGAAGAGGAACAGCTGGAGAAGGAACCTAGGTCTAAGAAGTGAATTGGCAGAGCTGGGCGGGGCCGCACGCCTGGCTGCGGCCTCCCCTCCCTCCCCTCCGCCCGCTGAGCTTTCCTGCTCCAGGCTAGCAGCCTACCTTCCAGCTAGCGCTCTGCCACTTTGAGCCGCAGCTCCACATCTGGCTTTCTGGTGGTTCACTGGAGATAAGAATCTGATGGACCTTCCTGCCCAGGCTAGCTTTGAACCATGACCCTCAGGTTTCAGCCTCCTGAGTCACCCGGATGACAGGTGCCACTGGTGCCCGGCTCTATCTGATCTTTTCCAAGTCCCAGCCTGGCCTCACGGCCGGCCAGCCTGACTGGCAGGCTGCGGTCCCACCACCGCGGGCCACCCCTCCCCCCTTCAGGGCGAGGCCCCACGCCCTGGAGCTTCTTGAAGAAGGGGAAGCTCTCCAGCGGACAGCTGGGGGCTGGCCACCGTGTCCAGCGGCCATCTGAGAGCTGCTGGACCGGACGTGTCCCTGGGTCTCTGGGGATCTAATGAGCCTCTGCTCCCCAAGAAGCTGCAGTTTTCTGACGGACAAGGACAGGCGGCTTGGCCTGCGTCCACCCTGGCCACAGAGGACCTGGCATTTGGCAGGTGCTGACATAGGGTGGACAATGGATGGATGATTGACAGGTGGTTGATGGATGATTGACAGGTGGTTGATAGACAGCTGGCAGTTGGGTGGTTGGATGATGGACAGTAGACAGCCAGTCCCCAGTGTCCTCTGTGGTACAGCATGGTGCCCTTTTTTTTTCAGGCTAATACCCCACTGCCCCACCACATGAAGGCCACGGCTTCCCACCATTTCCAGGGGTGGCCACGCGTGGTTGCGTGGTCCCGGGGACAGCCACATGCTGGCTGGCTGTTGCTCAGGCCTCCTTCAGCCCCGTGGAGCTTGCGAGTCCACTCCAGGGGTGCCGGGCCTCCAGGGCAGCTCTGCTCCACCTTTCCAGGACGCTAGGCCCTGTGTCCCCCAGCGATGGCCCCACGTGACCTTCCGGATTCCCAGGAGATGCTGCCCAGTCTCCCCAGCTCCCCATGCCAGGCCCCAGGGGACAGGCATTCCGGCCTCCCAGATGAGCAGGTGGGCAGCCCCAGCCCACCGAATCTGGGGGCTGACCATGCCAGTCCCTCTGCATGTGGGGAACACCAGCTACCTACAGCCACAACCCCCCACCCCCACCCCAGGGGCGCCATGTGACTTCATCTGTGCCCTGGATGACTTTCAATCCAGAGCCTCTCTGTCCCCACCCCATTTAACAGAGGGGGGGCTCTCCCTGGGGGCCTGTCCCCAGGGAGATCCTAGAAGATCTAGAAGATCCTAGACCGGCCCAGCTGCTAAAAAAAATAAACCCGTGAAAGTCAGGTGCCGGTGGCTCATACTAGCTACTCAGGAGGCTGAGATCTGAAGATCTGAGGATCGTGGTTCAAAGCCAGCCTGGGCAGGAGAGGCCGTGAGACAATTATCTCCAAGTAACCACTAGAAAACGGGAAGTGGCGCTGTGGCTCAAGTGGTAGAGCGCTAGCCTTGAGCTGAAGAAGAATGCTTAGGGCCAGCACCCAGGCCGTGAGTTCAAGCCCCAGGACTGACGCAACACAGGCACGAATCCCAAAACGATGTTCAAAACGCAGAAGGAAGACTGCATTTTAGCCGGGCTTCTCAGCAGGAAGTCTGGCGTCACAGCCTGCACTTGTGGGGGGGGGGGATGTCACATCCACCAGGGCATGGGGGGGGGTTGAGGAGGGGACACCCGTGTCCCCGGCCCGCGCAACACCTAACTGTCCCCGTAGAAGAAAACACTGTAATGTCTCAGTTGCACGGAGCCCGGGGCGGTCCGACACTGGGGGACACGGAGGCCCCTGGAATCCCATCCAGCCGGGTGGGAGGGGGCAGGAGGCGCGCCGGCGGTGGGGAGGCAGCGGAGGCCAGGCGCTGGGCCTGGCGGCC
>NW_012269085.1:0-10876 GCF_000151885.1 Dipodomys ordii
GGCTCAAGTGGTAGAGTGCTAGCCTTGAGCTGAAGAGCTGAGGGACAGCGCCCAGGCCCAGAGTTCAGGCCCCACGACCAGACCCCCCACCTCCCAAAAAAAGAGTTTCACAGACTTTCTTGCCCGGGCTGACTTTGATCTGCAAGCCTCAGATCTCAACCTCCAGAGTAGCTAGGATTACAGGTGTGAGCCACCAACGTCCGGCTTGTCATTTCTGGCTTTTTTGCTGGTTAAGAGTCTCATGAACTTTCCTGCTAAGGCTGGCTTCAAACCCCAATCCTCAGATCTCAGCCTCCTGAACAGCTAGGATTTCAGGCATGAGCCACAGATACCCAGGGGGCACACTCCTTTTTAAAAGTTTTCTGATTACTAAAAATTGCCGGTTTTCAGTTTCAACTCAGTAAAGTCTATTGAGACACTCAAGCAAGCATTTTGATTTATTTCTGGTTATACATACACAAATACATAGGAAATGCAACACACAGGCACAGAATTTCTTTAGCGCAAGCAATGTGTCCACAGTGGAATATCTCTGATGTTTTTGTTAAAATTGATGTAGATATTAATCTCTCATAGGGTCTCAAGACTTCCTTGCTCTCTGAAACAAAGAGGAATCTTTGATTTAATACTTAGCTTCTTCATTAATCACCATTGAACTGTACCTATTAAAAACCCCAATATATTTTATGAGGTTAAAAACTGCTGACTTTGTTTACTGAAAATATGGTAGAATCAAGCACAAATGAACCACATAAAATAAATTTGGGTGACCATAATACAAAAGATTAAAAACATACTATGTCTCTATTAATAAAATTTTCAAAGGGATTGCAACCCATTCTGCCTTAGAAGTCTCTGGTTGAGGCAGTTAAAAGAGAAGAACATAAAACATTTCGTGAATGTTATTTCTCTTTGTGGATAATTAAACACAAGACACGAGAAAGCAAATGCACAGATGTACACCATATTTCAACACTTCAAGGACTAGAGCCACATATTGAAGATTTAATATGTGCAAGAGCTGGGCACTGGTGGCTCAAGCCTATAATCCTAGCTATTCAGGAGGCAGAGATCTGAGGATTGTGGTTTGAAGCCAGGTGGGTAGGAAAGTCCATGAGACTCTTATTGCCAATTAACTACCAAAAAGCTAGAAATGGAACTGTGGCTCAAGCAGTAGAATGCTAATCTTGAGTAAAAAAATAAAAATAAAAATTCAGTGACAACACCCAGGCCCTGAGTTCAAATCCCCAGAACTGGCACAAACAAACAAAAATGTGCAAGAGACATTTGAGGTATATTCCTGAATATTTGATAAGTGTGTAGAGCTTAGCCCCTGTGTCTTTTTATTTAAAGTGATTGAGCCACTGGCCCCTGACTCTTGTAAAGCTATTTATCACTGTATTTAGGGCCCACTTGGAAAATTCAGGATGATTTAATTTACAGATTCTTATTTATATTTTACATTGCAAAGAGTCATTGTTTACAAATAAGGTCACATTCTCCAACTCCAGGGATTAAGACATAGACACATCGTCTGGAACCAAAGTCTACTAGACTGTCATTGTCCTTCACAACCAGTTCACCTATGCATCATGGATAACTCACTCTCAGATTGTATCTCTCATCTAGTAAGCCTGTCCATCTGCACTCCAACAGAGGTGCTGTGGCTTGTTGCTCCAATTCCAGGGACTCTAGGATGGAGAATTCCTACCAAGACCTAATTGCCTCCCCGCTCCCACCCTTGCATCATACCCTGTGCGTCAGCAGAGTGGCTTGGCACGAAAGAAGCATTGAACCTCTCACTCCCCTGCTTAAACTCCTCACAAGCAAAACCCAACCTCTCCAGCACCTGCTCAGTCTCCAACCTCTTTCTAGACTCATAGTATTTCTAGACATGTGTGGTCCTCTTGCCAACTGCTCATAGAGAGATCCTGTCCCTTGACGCCTGTGTGGGATGGCTTTCTCTACTTCTCTCCCACTTGTTCATCATCTTCTCTCCATATTGCATTGAACTCCTACAACCTGTGGCCGCAGAGCGAGACATATTTGCTAAACAAATGAGTGAGTGAGTGGGTGAGTGAATGAATGAATGGGTCCCACTGAGAGACAAAGAAGAATAAATCTCACCTGGCACTCAAGATCCTTGGCCTCTGGACCCAGTCCACCCCTTACCTGGCCTCATTTGTCACTTCTCCTTAGGGGAAACTTGAGCTTCTGCAAATTCAGACTCAGCTCTTTGATTTAGGCATTTTTCTCCTTCTTGGATTCCAGTATCTCATTTTTTTCTCTGCATTCAGTTCAAATTCCTCCCTGAAGCCCTCCCTCATCTTTTTTCCCCGACATTATTCTCTCCCACCTCTCTGCTCTCTCCAAACTCACTGACTCCATTATTCTCATTTATCCTTCCACTGTACTAGAAGCCAGGAGAGTGACTCTTACACATTTGGAAGTTACTATTATAGGAGAGGAGACAATGGAATGTCCTAGAGACTTGCTGCTGACTGATTTCAATGGTTGGTTCTGCCTTGATTGACCATATATCCCCAAGTATTTTTACCTCACCTTTGATTTTATTTTGTTCATGTATAGAATAAAAAAGCTAAGCCATATTATTTTAAGGCTCTTCTAATTCCCAAACACCAAGATTTTAATATTCATTCAACTTCAACAAAACCACCTCAGAAATGTACATAAAGGTTAAGCTAGTTATGCTATGAGGGACTCATATCACACTCAGTAGGGGACTGGAAGTATGGCTACCATGCATGTGCCGAGCTCTGGGCTCCATTCCCAGCACCTGCCCCTCTCACCCTGCCAAAGTACTCAATAAGTGGCTGCTAGTTATTTTTCCTTTCCATAAAAAAAAAAAAACAGGGCTGGGAAAGTGGCTCAGTGGTAGAGTGCTTGCCTTGCATGCATGAGGCCCTGGGTGCGATTCCTCAGCACCACATAAGCAAAAAGAAAAAAGCCGGAAGTGGCGCTGTGGCTCAAGTGGTAGAGCGCTAGCCTTGAGCTGAAGAGCTGAGGGACAGCGCCCAGGCCCAGAGTTCAGGCCCCACGACCGGACCCAAAAAAAAAAAAAAAAAAAAAGAAAATCAACAAGAACATGGTACTGTCAGAGAAACAGCCCCTTACCAGAGAGCCAGATAAATATAGTAAAAAAAAAAAAAAAAAGACAAGGCACAGCCCCTAAGAAGGTGGATAACATGACGGGAACTATGAAACACTGCTCAGTCCCAACTCTCAATCTTAATGGACTTAACTATCCAATTAAACAACATATATTTACTAGTTGGATCAAACAGCAAGATCCATCCATCTGCTGTCTTCATGAGACACATATTACCCACCAAAACAAACATATTCTGAAAGCAAAAAGGCTGGAATAAAATATATCATGCAAACAGCCCCCATAAACAGGCCAGAAGAGCAATACTCATTTCAGATAAAATAGGCTTCAAATTAAAAATTAGTGAAAAAAGACAAAGAAGGAAGTCCACTAAAAAAGGGATCTCTCCTACAGGAGGATATAACAATTCTAAATATCTATACATCAAGCACTAGAGCACCCAACTTCATTAAACAAATGCTACTTAACCTAAAAACACACATAAATCCAAACACATTGATCATTGGTGACTTTAAACATCACTGTAACTTCTGGATAGATCAATCCAACAAAAATTCAACAGAAGCTGGGCACCAGTGGCTCACACCTATAATCCTAGCCACTTAGGAGGCTGAGATCTGAGGATCTCGGTTCAAAACCAGCCCAGGCAAGAAACTCCATGAGACTCTTATCTCCAATAAACCACTAGAAAACCGGAAGTGGCACTGTGGCTCAAGTGGTAGAGAGCTTGCCTTGAGCTGAAGAGTGCAGGGACAGCACCCAAGTCCAGATTCAAGCCTCACAACCCCCCCCCAAAAAAAAAACTCAACCGAGAAACCTCAGAATTAAATAATTTCACCGGCCAATTAGACTTAACAGACATCTATAGAATATTTTACCCAGGAGCATCAGAATATATATTCTAAGGAGCACATGAGACATTTTCCAAAATAATCAATTTTAGGCCATAAAGCAAACCTATACAAATTCAGAAATATTAAAATTATTCTCTGCATTCTTTTTTTAAGTTCTTGACAAATAGCTTTTATTCATAATATATAAAGAACTCTTAAACACATGAATAAGACAATAAATAACCCAATTAAGAAGATAGAGAGAGAAGGCAAATAAACACATCAAAAACCCATACAAGACTGTTGTAGAAATTCTTCTCAAATATGTTCAGATAATGCTTTCTGGAATGTATGGAATGTGAATAATTTTACTATCTTGATTCTTCCAATAATAATTTAAAGAAAAAAACACAAAGAACTTCAGAATTCATGGAATTCTTGTTTCATGTTCTGTGCATAACACTTTACAAAAGGTATATTCTTTAATTCTAGAAAACACCAATATTTTTAACTGTTTACAGGAAAAAGCAACACATGACAACTCTAAAAAACATGTACAGTGTTACCCAGCTAGCGGAAGAGTTTTAGATATTAGTATAGTCACAGGGTTTGCAAATCATGAATTGAATTTGAGCCATGGATTTTGGTTTCTGCTCAGTCTCAATTGTAATTTACACATCAGCCTTCAGAAACACACCAACTCTCCTTTTGCCTCCATTTCTGTATTTTGAAATGAAACCCTAGGAATTAACCAAAGATGTGAAGTACCTCTATGATGAAAACTTTAAAAACCTGAAAAGGGAAATTAAAGTAGGTTTAAAGAAATGGAAAAACTTTCCATGCTCCTGGATTGGAAGGATTAACATCATGAAAATAGCAATGCTGCCCAAAGCTATCTACAAATTCAATGCAATACCCACCAAACCCCAACAACAATCTTCAATGACATAGAAGAAGCAATCCAAAAATTCATATGGAATAATAGAAGACCCTGAATAGCAAAAACAATCCTTAGCAGGAAGAATAGTGCTGAAGAAATATCAATACCAAACTTCAAACTCTATTACAAAGTCATAGTAATAAAAATAGTTTGGTACTGGCACAAGAATGGGTCTGAGGACCAATGTACTAAAATAGAAAACCCAGAAATGAACCCACAGACCTATAGCCAACTAATATTTGATGAGAGTCAAAAATACAGGATGGAAGAAAGACAGCCTCTTCAACAAATGGTGCTGGCAGAATTGGCTATACACCTGCAGAAAACTGAAGCTAGATCCTTATATATGCACCAGAACTAGTTCCAAATGGATCAATGACCTCAATGTAAGACCAGAAACCCTGCAAAAACTACAGGAAGGGATAGGGAAAACATAGAGCTCCATAGCACAAGTCAAAACTTCCTAAATAAAGGCTTAGAACCACAACAAGTCAAAGAAAGACTGGATAAATAAGATTGCAGCAAAATGAAGAATTTCTGCATGACAAGATAAATAAAAAGCCCACAGAATGGGAGAAGCTCTCTACTAGCTATGTATCAGACAAGGGCCTCATATCTAAAATATACTCAGAGCTCAAAAAATTAAACCTCCCCAAAACAAATCCTCAAAGAAACAACAACCAAATTAATAAATGGGCTAAAGACTAAAAAAGAGACTTCTCCAAAGAAGAAATAAGAATGGCCCATAGACACATGAAAACATACTCAACAGCTCTGACCATAAAAGAAATGCAAGCCAAGATAACATTGTGATTCCACCTTACCCCAGTTAGAATAGCCATTATCAAGAAAACTAACAATAACTGATGCTGATGGGGATATGGCCCAAAGGGAATACTATTATACTGTTGGTAGTAAACTTGTTTAACCACTCTGGAAAGTAGTATGGAAGTTCCTCAAAAGACTAAACATAGAGCTTCTCTATGACCCAGCAATCCCACTCCTGGGCATTTATCCAAATGACCACAAAGCAAGCCACACTAAAGCCACCAGCACAACCATGTTCAGTGCAGTATTGTTTACCATAGATAAGATATGGAACCAAACCCAGATGCCCCTCAGTGGACAAATGAATCAAGAAAATGTGATAGATAGATAGATCTGTGTGGGTATATTTATACACACACACAATGAAATTCTATGCTTCCCTCAGAAAGAATGACATTGTCCCAATCATAAAGAAATAGAAAGACTTGAAAACATTATATTAAGCAAAGTAAGCCTGACCCAAAATACAAAGGCTGTATGTTTTCCCTCATTTGTAATAATTAGAATGTGCCTACCAATCTACAAGTGAATCCAATGGATGGTAAAAGATAGAAAATTACACTTGGACATGATTGATTAAACAGGACTCTAAACATTCACACAGTGAGACCAAAAGAGGATATTCCTTTTTTTTTTTTGTGAAAATATTGTACAGAGAGGTTACAATTACATGGGCAAGACATTGAGTACATTTCTCATCAAGCATTGTAGCCTCCTCGTTTGTTTCCCCTTCCCATCCCATCCTCCCCCAGCCCTCCCACCCAACCCTCCTCCACCAAGCAAAAATTACTAGAGGAATTTGTGGAATCTACAAACATAAAGCAAGAGAAGGAAACGGAGCCCAATGCATGTTACAGCTATATGTCCCCTGTTTGGGGTGGTCTGCTTTCTGTTCCCTTTCTTGGGATTGTTCCAGTCACCTGTTGTAAAGATGTTCTTAATTGCATCCTGTCTATATGGAACCCAAGGAGAGAGGTGGAAAGGAATTGAAATTCTTGCCCTCCCCATTCCTTCCTTGACTTGTGCTTTTCTTCATGCATATCTTTAGAACCTAACCCACAAATGTTAAGGAGAGCATTAAAACGTTTGTGAAGAATGAAGGAAGTTCCAAGAGTAGCCATGAAAACAGCACTGTAGTAATAATACCCTTCTTATTGTTGGTATGGGTTGTAGGGTGAGCTATAGGTTAAAAAAAAAATTCTCAAGTTTTAATGCCCAAATCTGCCAAAGAGGCCATATTTGGGGGGAAAAAAGATATTTGCAGTCATAATTGGGATACAAGTTAAGATAAATGGCTTCATACTGGAGGGGAATGTCTTAATCCAATATGAAGGGCCTCCCTATAAGAGGAAGAGAAGTGAAGACAAAGAGGCAACTTCTTATGCTGATGGGGTGAAGGCTGCAGTGATGTATCTACACACCAAGAATGCCAAGAATTATGCCAACACCAGATGCTAGGGAAAGCGGGGGGGGGGGCAGATTCTTCCTTAGTAGCAGCCTGCCCACACCTCGACTGCAAGTCTTCAGACCTGTGCAAGAATGTATCTGTTGTTTTAAGCTATCTACCTGTGGACAGAGAAGGCAGTCAGGAGGTGGGGGGGGGGGGTAGAGGAAGAGGAGCAGAGAGAGAAGGAGGAGGGGGAGGAAGGAGAAAAGGGGAGGGGATGAGCAGAGAGGAAGATAAAAGTAGTACTGGGATTATTGGACGACGATGAAAAGCGAACAGGGAGCAACCTCAGCCTCTCTGAGGAAGCAGCGTTCTAGGTCCCATCAGTCTCCCGAGAGTCCCCTCGAGCGAGCTACACAGAGATACACGCTGAAGAGAGGGTAATAACCAGCCTGCATAGCAGGGCACGGGAGGCGGCAGGAACCAGCCCGCAGCCCAGCGGGACGCGTGAGCACCCCACCAAAGCACAGCATGCGCACGGAGCCCTCCTCCGGGCGCCAGTGTGGCAAGGAGGCTGCCGCAGCACCTGGCCACAAACCCTTGTCCAAGCGGCCATCATTTTTGTTTTGGTCAGTCGTGGGTCTGAACTCTGGGCCTGGGCGCTGTCCCTCAGCTCTTCAGCTCAAGGCGAGCGCTCTACCACTGGAGCCACAGCACCACTTCCGGTTTCCTAGTGCTTTATTGGAGATAAGAGGCTCATGGACTTTCTTGCCCTGGCTGGCTTTGAACCACGAAGATCTCAGCCTCCAAAAGCCCCGCCCAGATGAGGAAGCCACACCCAGGGGAGGAGCCCAGGAAGCCCCTCCCAGGAAGCAGCCCCTCCCAGAGGGAGGAAGCCACGCCCAGGGGAGGAAGCCCCTCCCCTCAGCACTGTCAAGCTCAGCATTCCAGACATTGCCCCTCAGCTTGGGCGCCAAGCACCTTGGAATTACAACACCAGAAGTCTCTAAAATCTCACTGAAAAACAAAAAACAAAACTGGACATGTCGTAAAAGCTGAGGGTGATTTCAGGCTGGGCTAAGAGAAGGATCTCAGGAGCTAGCCGCCCCCAAGGGAAGGGTACTGATCGTTGTCCATTGCCAAGTGTTCTACAGAGATTCTAGGCATCACGTAACAGCCACCTGCCTGTTTTAGCACACAAAGCCTCTGGGGGGAGAACTGCAGAGAATACAAGTTGTTAAGGCAGAACTTTACTGTGGCTACTCAAACTGATTAGCGAATTAATCTGTTCACTTTGATTTATAAGTAAGGTTCAGACAGGTCTGAGCATAGGAATCTAGGTAACAGCCTCTAGGTAACAGCCATATCAACAGCCCCATATTGAGAAGGCTTCTGAACCCAACTACACCCCAACCCTGTGCACTTAAGCAATGCAGATCTCAACCTACAAACACCAGAGACATTTCCCACCTGTGAAATAAAGAACTCCACCCCACCCCCAGCCCAACCCCTGGTACCTTCAGATCTTGGCTTCAAGGACAGCTGCAGATCACAGCAACTCAAGCAGAGATTCCACTAAGAAACTGCGTACTGGAAATCAGAAGACACAAGGTTCCCCAAACAAATTGGGAAACCTACTTTTTCTTGTTCTTTCTGTTCCATTTAGTCTTAGATATAGTCTCAGGTGATTGCTAGGCTTCTTTCTTCATTGTGTGCATATTTAATTCTGGCTATATGTTTTTTATCATTCAATTTTCTATTTTTTACTTTTTACTTTTATATTTAGATTTTAGGTCTTAGGTTTTTTCCTCTTGTGTTCCTTTCTTTTTTTTAAGTCTTCTATTCTTATTTGCCTCTTCCTTTATTTTTCATTAGATCTATTATATCTATACTTTAACTTGTTTTCCTTTATTTCTGGTCCTTCCCTTCTTTCTTTTCATTTCATTGATCCCAAGTTGTCTGTGAGTTTGACTGTATTTGTGTCCATTTTGACTCTGTCTAGTTGGCTCATTCTGTGTGTTCAGTTCTGATTGATTTACACTGACCCTAACAACAGATTTGCTCACTGGCTACAACTATATATAATCCCCTTTGCTGTACCATTATACCTCTCCTCAAACAAAAGTGAAGGAATGTTTAGAGAAAGGAATACCTATCTGTGTTTAAAACCTCTGATTTAATATCTATGCAATCATAGGGCTCTGAGTTTGTTTTTTACTTTAAATCATGTCTGTTGTAGATTTGGATTTACTTTTTTTCCAAATGGGCAGAACAAACCATAGAAACACAAGAAAATACTGTTTTGTAGAATGGGAACTTCTTTGTACAACCACTTAAAGATAATGAAAAAATTTAAAGTAATTGTAACCCCTCTGTACAGTATTTTCACAATAAAAACATTTTTTAAAAAAGAAATGCAAGAAAAATGGCAAGTCAAAGAACTTCAACTCCCCCACAAAATAACTTGGCAATAAACAATGAAGAATCTAGAAGATAGCTCTCAAAAATACTTTAAAAATGCTGCTGATAAATATGTTAAATGAAAAGATAAAAAGCCTCCAGAAGGCTATGCATGAGAGAGATGAAACCAAGCAAAAATTACTAGAGGAATTTGTGGAATCTACAAACATAAAGCAAGAGAAGGAAACGGAGCCCAATGAAAAAATAGTGACGCGTGCCTTGAGCTGAAGAGCTGAGGGAAAGGGCCCAAGCCCAGAGTTCAAGCCCCACGACCGACCAAAAAAAAAAAAAAGAAAAGAAAAAATAGTGACTCAGCTAAAGGATATAAGAGAAGACACAGAAAATCAAATAAAAGAAGGCCATTCAAGACCTAAAACAAAGCTTCAATAACGAGATAAAAGCAAAAAAAAAAAACGATTAGAGGCAGGAAAAAAAAAGTAGAAAGTCTTGACAGTAGATTAAATGACATAGAAAATAAACTAGATATTATAGAATAAGAACACAAGTATTCAGATCAAACCTAAGAAATAGGGTCTGGGAGGTGGCTCAGTGGTAGAGCGCTTGCCTTGCATTCATGAGGTCCTGGGTTCAATTCCTCAGCACCACATAAACAGAAAAAAAAAAGCCAGAAGTGGTGCTGTGGCTCACGTGGTAGAGTGCTCCTTGAGCTGAAGAGTTCAGGGAAAGTGCCCAGCCCAGAGTTCAGGCCCACAACCACACCCAAGAAACAAAAAACATGCTTGCAGGAACTTCTGGACTCAATCAGAAGACCTAATTTAAGACAGACAGCTATTGAAGAAGGTAAAGAATAGGAAACTAAAGGGATAGGTAATATATTTAACAGACTTCTAGCACAGAACTTCCAGAACACCCAAACTGATAGGCTCATTCAGATACAAGAAGCCTTCAGAACCCTAAACAGACCAGAGCAGAAAAGAACATCCAACTGACACATTGTAATCTGCACAACATCAATAGAAACCAATAAAAGGATCTTTAAACCTGTCAAGGAGAAAAGATTGATTACTTATAAAGGAAAACCAATCAAAATAACTACATATTTCTCAGCCAAGATCATGATAGCAAGGAGAGCCTGGAATGAGAGATGCCACAACTTAAAGACAAACAGCTATCAACCAAGAATAGTGTGCCCAGCAAAGCCTTCCTTTGTAAGAAAGGGACAAATAAAAACTTTCCACAACAAGCAAAAATTGAAACAATCTCTACCAAACTGGCACTACAGAAGATACTTAAAGACATAACACATATAGAAAATCAACAAGAGGGCTGGGAAGGTG
>NW_012269086.1:0-700 GCF_000151885.1 Dipodomys ordii
CAGGCCCGGGCGGGCCCGCGAGCCCGCTCGGCGGCACCACGGCTCGACCACAACTCCCGAGATGCCGTGGGCGCCCGGCCTAGCGACCTGGAAGGCTGGGTGGGGTGGCAGGGGCGGGTCCTTCGCAAAGACCAGCCAATGGCGGTGCGCGAGAGGGTTGACGGGAGCAACTGGTCTTCCAGTAGCGGGCCGCGGGAGGTGCGCGGGGCGCATGCGTCCTGAGGAAAGCTAGAAAAAGGGTCTGCTGGCGGGCCGCGTCGGAGCCATGGAGCAAGGTTACGGAGGTTAGTGTAGTCTCCGGGGCGCGGAGCGGGAGGGTTCGGCCGGCCGGGAGCCGCAGCCGCGTGGGGGCCCGTGGGTCGGGGCCTACTGCTGGTTCGCAGTTCCCGCAGCCTGGCTCCGCGGAGAGGCGGCGGGGACGCGCGGGCCGCCCATTGGGCTTCGGCGCCGTCGCTCCCGGAGCGCTGCGTGCGGATTGGCCGCTGGCCCCGGCGGGGGCGGGCGAGGCTCGGCGAGCAGACGCTGGTGGGCTTCTGGGGGCGCCTGGGGCCGTTTCAGTCCCGAAACGCGCGTGGAGTCCGGCGCGCCCGGGCCCTGGCGACCCCAACGTTCCTGGCGCTCGCAGTCCCGCCTTCCTCTTCGGAAGACGCCACAAAATGGCGTCGGGGGCGGGGCTTCGGCGCGGGGTCCCGGGGTCCGG
>NW_012269086.1:3925-6121 GCF_000151885.1 Dipodomys ordii
TCCCATGCCCTCCCATGCCCATGTGCCGCTAAGTTGGAGGACATGATTGTTTTCTCGTGCCCTGTTGTCGTGACTGGAGCTGTTGGGCTCTTGCTTCTGTGAGAACTCGAGCCTTTTAAGGTCTTTCCCCAGGGTCCGAGCCAGACTGGCCACTCGGCTAGTTCCTCCTCAGATCAGCTTCGTGGGGGCCAGGGCACCTCCTTCCCCTGCCTTGTGTGCCGAGGTGGGCTGGCCTGGGACCAAGGCCCTGATGCTGGCTTGCATTGATTTGTGGGCAAGGAGCGTGCCTGGGGCGTCTTGTGTGGACAGGCCTGCTGTGGTGGCGTGGGAGACTCCTGGCCTTGGGGACTGTTGGACGCCTTTGCTCAGCTAGTAAACCTCTCGTGTGCTTCTGTTTTCCCTAAGGTACTTACGGAAGTGGTGTGGCTGGCTGGCAGGGTAAGTTCTTCCGAGGGTCTGCCTGGGGTCCAAGGCCTGGCTGGCCTTCAAAGGAGCTTGTTGGGGTGGGGTTGTGGGTGTGTAATGGGATCCCCAGTCTTCCTATGGTTCCCGACCTTAAATAGTTAGGTCCTAGGGTCTGGCCCAGAGACACTGTATCAGAGCTGAGGCCGAGTCTCTGGCCTCCTGCTGCCTTCCTTCCTGGGCCTGTGCTCGGGACGGCCTCACCCCGGTGCCTGGGGCCGCGGCTGCCCCCGCAGACCCGCCTTGGGGGCTGAGGTCTCACTGACTCCTCTTGCTCCCATAGGCTATGACAACTACAACTATTACAGTGCCCAAAATGCCACGGTCCCCGCGGGAGCGACCTACAGCTACAGCCCAGCCTCCTGGGAGGCCACCAAAGCCAGTGACGGTGGCCTGGCGGCAGGGGGCCCTGCCATGCCCCTGCCATCCTACGGCCCAGAGCCGTGCTCGGACAGTTCCGACTCGCTCATTGCCAAGATCAACCAGCGGCTGGACATGATGTCCAAGGAAGGAGGAAGGGGCGGGAGCTCCATCGGTGGGGAGGGCATGCAGGACCGAGAGAGGTGATTATGGCCTTGAGTTCTTCCCAGGGCATCAGTGCCCACTCAGCACCCACCCTTAGAGGGCTCGCTCTCTTCTTCTTCACCTTCCTGGCGTGCTAGAGATGGGGGGAGGTGACCGCATCGTGGACCTTTGTAGGCTGCAGGGCATGGGTCTTGGCTCAGATTGTCTCTCGTTGAGCAGCATTTGCGGGGGGGGGGTGGGAACTGGTAAGTTTCCTCTGAGCATTTTAGGGGGGATCTGGGGTGCTTTGGCTGTTCACATTGCTAGGGAGATCAGTTTTGTGTTGAAGAAAGACATGTGGACGACTAGGTGTCCAGCTACCCCTGATGGCGTCTGCTTCCTTCCTAGCTCCTTCCGATTCCAGACCTTTGAGTCCTACGACTCCAGGCCCTGCCTGCCGGAGCACGGCCGCTACCGCCCCAGCTACAGCTACGACTATGAGCTGGGGACTGACCGCAATGGTGGTTTTGCTGGGCAGTATGGTGACTGCCGAGACGCAGGCCGAGAGCAGGGCTCCCTCGATGGCTTCGTACGGGGCCGGGGCCAGGGCCAGGGCCAGGGTCAGGGCCAGGGCCGCTTCCAGGATCGCTTCCAGGACCGGAGCAGCTCCAGCAGCAGCAGCAGCTTCCTGCGCAGCGAGCCCTTCATGCCGCCCTCGGCCTCCTCCGAGCCCCTCCCTCCATCCTGGAGTGAACTGAACTACTCGGGTGGACGAGGCCTGGGAGGCCCTTCTCCCAGCAGGCCCCCTTCTTCCCTTTTCTCCCAGTCCATGACCCCCAATTACAACATGATGGGCATGCAGGGGGTGGGCGGTTATGACAACACCCTGCCTTATGGGTGTGGCCGGCCTCGGGCTCGGATGCAGGATCGGGTAAGTTCTCGCAGACCCTGGGCACTGGCTTTTCTGAACTGCTTTGCTGAGGTACAGTTGGTTTACTGTAAAATCCTCTGCCTTTTTTGGGGGGCGGGGGTCAGTCATGGGGCTTGAACTCTGGGCCTGGGCGCTGTCCCTCAGCTCAAGGCGAGCGCTCTACCCCTTGAGCCACAGCGCCACTTCTGGCTTTTTCTGGGTATGTGATGCTGAGGAATTGAACCCAGGGCCTCATGCATGCAAGGTGAGCACTCTACTACTGAGCCACCTTCCTAGCCTCCTCTTGATTTTTTTTTTTT
>NW_012269087.1:0-1000 GCF_000151885.1 Dipodomys ordii
AACCCAGGGCCTTGAGCATGCAAGGCAAGCGCTCTACCACTGAGCCACCTTCCCAGCCCTATATAGTTCATTTTCAACAGTGTCCAGTGAGTACCACTGCTTCATTTGTCCACCTCTTGTCCCTCCATTCCTATGCCCCCCTTACCCTCCCAAAGACAGATAAATGAACAAACAAGATGGGGGAGGGGCGGGAGAGAGAGAGAGAGCACAAAAACAGCAGTAGCAGCAACAAACACCTTGCTTCCGTTTCCTGTAGTTCACACTTCTGGCTTTTTGCTGGTTAGTTGGAGTTGAGTTTCAGAGATTTGTCTGTCCAGGCTGGCTTTAAACCTCAATCCTCAGATCTGAGCCCCCTGAGTAGCTATTACAGGCATGAGCCACAGGAGGCTAACGGTGGTTTTGTTTCTGCATTTTATAGGGAACAGAAATTACTTTTCCAATCAGAAGAAACATTACTTTTTGAACGTTTTCAGAGGACTGAGTTTCCTAAGGATCAAGAGTTGGGGGAACTGAAGAGGAACAAGAAAAATGACTAGGAAGCAAAGAGGAGAGATGCTATCACTGAGCCACTGAAGGAACCCCAGTTCTAC
Organism: Dipodomys ordii; assembly: GCF_000151885.1. Lineage (NCBI taxonomy): Eukaryota > Metazoa > Chordata > Mammalia > Rodentia > Heteromyidae > Dipodomys > Dipodomys ordii. The sequence continues at coordinate 591 of NW_012269087.1, forward strand.
AGTGATCCAGCTTATAGCGAGTGGGACAGTGAGACTCTTATCTCCAATTAACCACCCCCCCCCAAAAAAAGGCAGAAAAGAAACTGTGGCATAAATGGTAGAGCAATAGCCTTGAGCAAAACAACAAGAACAAAAACATTAAAGAACAGTGCCTAGGCCCTGAGTTCAAGCCCCAGAAGCTGGCTAATGATGGTTGTAAATGCACTATAAATGTGCTCTGTGCCACTGAATAGTACATTTAAAAATGGTAAGTGTTAGGTAAATTAAATGGGTAGCCGAGGAAAGAGAGAGCAGCATGTGGTATTCAGGCAGGGGAAAGGTTTGTTTTCGAGCACGGAGCAGGGCCACAACTTACCCAGGCCAGAGGCAGGAGGTGTGGACACACCGGATGCAAATATAACCTCAGGGAT
>NW_012269087.1:6565-8925 GCF_000151885.1 Dipodomys ordii
CACACACACACACACACACACACACACACACACACACGATTATTTCTCTTTGTCAACACACAGTGACAGGACTGCAGAGATACAAAATGAATTTGTATACATTCCGAAGGTAGCTCTTAGCTCCCATCCCAGCTAGCTGAAGGCTGAGATCAGGAGGATCATGGTTCTGTGCCAGACTAGGCAAAAAAGTCCATGAGACTCCATCTCAAGAGAAGAATCTGGGCATGATAACACATGTCTGTCAGCTATGTCAGGAAGTGTGAAATAGGCAGATCTTGGTCTAGGCAGGAAGCAAGACTCCACCTCGAAAATAACAAATGCAAAAAAGGGCTGGAGGAGTGGGTAAAAAAAACTGGGGGGTCCATGGCTGCTTATTAATTCACTGGCTCCAGCCTATGTCTCAGCCATGTCATTAAAATAGAAGTGCTGGGCACTGATGCTCAAACCTCTAATCCTAGCTACTTAGGAGGCTGAGACCTAAGGATTGTGGCTCAAAGCTAGCCCAGGCAGGAAAGTCTGTGAGATTCTTATCTCCAATGAACCACCAGAAAATAAGAAGTGTTACTGTAGCTTAAAGTAGTAGAGCACTAGCCTTGAGTGAAATTGCTCAGGGACAGTATCCAGGCGCCGAGTTCAAGCCTCATGACCAATAAAACAATAGCAACAACAACAACAAAAACAGAAGCACTAAATCTCCCTGCTAACGAGTCTGGCTGATATGGCTGAAACTGATACCCATGAATCAAAGAAATTCCTGCTGAGCATAGGCTCAGCCTGCCAGCCTCGGGGAGGTCATGTCTTGCAGCTGGTTGAGTAGCTTGGTAATGACGTATGAATATTTTGTTCCATTCTGCTATGGGTGACCTCTTATGCCCAGATTACACTTACAGAGATGAAAAAAAAAAAAAAAAGTCTTATCATGGTTACCACCTTGCACGGGCCACAACCTTGTTCCCTGAATCACCTTTTCCCGATTGTCACAGTAAATGATGTCCTGGGATAAGGCCAGGATAGAGGCTAGAGGAAGAAAGGAGACTGAAAACACAGGTGAATCTGGAATGCGCTGCTCAGTTCAAAGACAAGAGTCAAGGCATGCTCTGGACCATGGAATGGCCAGCAGATCTACCATTGCTTGTGGACAGGCCCCAATGTTTTTGGTGCTTTTGACTTTCTTAATCTCTTTTATGCTTCTCATAGGAGCAAGAGCAGTGGTATTTCTCAAGCTTTGGATAATACCCATAGTGCATAGGGAATACATTAACAACACAGTTTCCTGAATTTCACCTATAAAGACTTTAATTCACTCAGTAGGTCTTTGGGGCCCCAGCATCTACATTTTACGAAGTTTTTCTGGGTGACTGTAATACCTAAAAGTTGGACAACAGTGACTAAAGCAAAGACTAAAACACCAAAGATCAAAAAATAAGCTGGCTGGAAGGCTAGTTAGATTACCCCTGTAATCCAACAACACTCAAGAGGCAGCAATCAGGAGGATTGAGTTTCAAGGCCAGACTTAAAAAAAAAAAAAAAGAGTTAGGGGGCTGGGAAGATGGCTCAGTGGTAGAGTGCTTGCCTTGGGTTTGATTCCTCAGCACCACATAAGCAGAAAGAAAAAAGCCAGAAGTGGTGCTGTGGCTCACGTGGTAGAGCGCTAGCCTTGAGCTGAAGAGCTGAGGGACAGCGCCCAGGCCCAGAGTTCAGGCCCACGACCAGAACCCCCCCCCCAAAAAAGAAAAGAGTTAGGCTGGGAATTTGGCTTAGTGGTAGAAGGCTTGCCTAGCATGCATGAAGCCCTGGGTTCAATTTCTCAGTACCACATAAAGAGAAAAGGCTGGAAGTGGTGCTGTGGCTCAAGTGGTAGAGCGATAGCCTTGAGCAAAAGAAGCTCAGGGACAGTGCCAGGCCCTGAGTTCAAGCCCCAGGACTGGTTAAAAAAAAAAAAAGTTAGATTCCCATCTTGCTACTTGTGTTTCTCCTGGGCTGACTTTGAACCATGGTCCCTGGCTTTCTGCCTAGGGGCTAGGATTACAGGTCATTTTTCTTTATATCAAAAAGATAATGTTTACAAGCTTCACAGAGAAAAACAAATAAAAGAAACCTTTTCAGGCTTCTCCTGTGCCCCAAAAGTCTATCAGATCAAGTCCTAATGCAGATTCAAAAGACACTTGAGGGCTGGGAAGGTGGCTCAGTGGTAGAGCGCATGCCTTGCATGCCTGAGGCCCTGGGTTCGATTCTTCAGCACCACATAAGCAAAAAGAAAAAAGCCGGAAGTGGTGCTGTGGTTCAAGTGGTAGAGTGCTAGCCTTGAGCTGAAGAGCTGAGGGACAGCGCCCAGGCCCAGAGTTCAGGCCCCATGACCA
>NW_012269088.1:0-7211 GCF_000151885.1 Dipodomys ordii
TCAGGAGGCTGAGATCTGAGGATTGCAGTTCAAAGCCAGCCCGGGCAGGAGAGACCGTGAGACTCCTATCTCCAATAAACCACCAGAAAACCGGAAATGGAGCTGTAGCTCAAGTGGTAGAGTGCTTGCCTGGAGCTGAAGAGCTGAGGGACAGCGCCGAGCCCAGAGTTCAAGCCCCATGCCGGACAAAAAAGAAAAAAAAGAAATTCCAGAGGAGTGTCTATTTCTCCCCAGTGTTTCTGGTACTCTGAGAATATAGAAAGCAGAGAAATAAAAGCAGTATGTGACATGGCAAGGTTATGGGTACTAGGTAATTCTGCATGTCCTGTGCCCACCAGACTCCATACTATAGCTTTCACTGCTGGTGTTTACACAAAGCTGATCTGCTCCTCTTCTCAGCTCTCAATCCCAGCTTCTAAGAACCTTCTGTTTCTCTCTCAATTATGCCTCACACCTCCACAAAACTAGATTCAAGTCAGAACCTGTCCAGATGACAGTCCCTTGCTTAACAATAGAGAATAACAGGTGTTTGGGAGTTGGACATACAAAAGTACTGGGTTTTCTGCTCTTTTGGGCCAAAAATTTTGACTCTATGGTCCCTCTTAAGATGATTCTCCACTACAGTAGCAATGAGCAAAACCGGAAGGGGTCCCCTCAGCATCTAGCTGCACAGCAGCTTGTACATCCCTTGTCTTGAAGTTTCAGTAGAGTACCTATCATATCATTGTAGAAATTGCTTAGTATGCTGGTTGTTACCTTTTGTTGGAAGGACTTTTACAGATGGCAGCACAACTCTTCTTTCTCAGTCTCTGATGGCTGTGCAGCCATTTATCCTAGAATCATCTCTTCCCCCTCTCAGAAAAGCCATGCATCTCAGCAGGACCTCCGGCGGACTTTTCCCATGGGAGAACTGATGCTCTCTTAGAGAGATGGCTGCACAAAAACAGGAATTCCTGTGTCTTACAGCCCTTTACTGAATTGTTGAAGAGTGAGCTGTGGTTAAAATAAAACCCAGAGATCTGAGGCTTCTTCACCAAGATAAATGCATTTATTTATTTCCCATGTGGTAACAAGCTAAACAGTACACATCTATATTCAATGAGTTACAAGTGAAAACAAGCTGAGGTCCCTTGCACAAAACTATACAATGTTCTTTCAAAATCCAATGAAGAATACAATGTGCACAATATGCAAAATGATCTTTGTCATCCTAAATATTTCCAAAACTAAAAATTAAAACATTGAAATTAACATAGTTTATATCTATAACCTCCAAAATAACAACCAAAAAGCCAGGCTACAAGTGTGGCTCAAGGGGTAGAGCACCAGCCCAATAAGCAAAATGAGAAAACATAAGACCTTGTGTTCAAAACCTAACAAGAAAGAAAGAAAAGCAAATTGTTTAAAATAGAGTGCAAATACAAACAGTACAAAGTCAACTTCAGCCAGTTTTCCAAAAAAAGGTCAGCAGACAAAGTCTTAAGTAAGAGCAATGCTATAAAGAAAAGGTTACTGTAGAGATACTGACTGATCATCAAAATCACATCTCCTCTTCTGATTCTTTATCTCTTTCAGCATTTTTCAGAAGCCCAAATTCTGAGGTGCAGGAATTCCTAATACTCCATTTAACCAGCCTGAGAGAAAATAAAACCATCTTTGGTTACATGATGTCTGAAATAAAAACAGAGTAATATTGTCCAACAAACTTGATATTGTTTGTGTAAATAGGGGTGGCAACCAAAAGAATAAATTCTTTTTTATTATTTCTAAATAGTTGTACAAGGAGGTTTCTATCAACAGGTCAATTTATGAATATGCTTTTTTTATTTTGGTTTCCTGAGGTTTGACCTGGGCACTGTCCCCAAGATTTTATTGCTCAAGCCTACTGTGAGCCACAGCTCCACCAATAGCATTTTTGGTGGTTAAATGGAGATAAAAGAGTCTCTCAGACTTTTTCCTGGGCTGGTTTTGAACTGAGATTCTTAGATCTCATCCTTTTGAGCAGTTAGGATTACAGACATGAAATACCTCACGCCTGTAATCCTAGCTTCTCAGGAGGCTGACATCTGAGGATCATGGTTCAAAGCCAGCCCAGGCAAAAAAAAAAAGTCCTAGTGAGACTCTTATCTCAACCATTCAAAAGCTAGAAGAGGTGCTGTGGCTAAAGTAGTAGCGCTCTAGCCTTGGGCACGAAGAGGCTTGGGGACAGCACCCAGGCCCTGAGTTCAAGCTCCACAATGGATATAAAAACAAAACAAAACAAAGCAAAACAAAAGCAGACATGAGCTACGCACCCCCCCTCCCATGAGCTCAAGTACAGTGTATCTGGACCAATGTCACCCCTTCCATCAATCTCCTCCCTCTACATCTGTCCCAATCTCACCCATCTCTTCAGGTTACCTGGCTCCATTTTCACATACATACATTGAGTATTATGATTGTATTTGCCCACCATTCCTTAAGCTTGGGACTATTTGAAAATCTTTCCAGATTAAATAAGGATATAAGGGCTGGGAAGGTGGCTCAGTGGTAGAGCACTTGCCTTGTATGCATGAGGCCCTGGGTTTGATTCCTCAGCACCACATAAGCAGAAAAAAAAAGCTGGAAGTGGGGCTATGGCTCAAGTGGTAGAGTGCTAGCCTTGAGCTGAAGAGCTGAGGGACAGCACCCAGGCCCAGAGTTCAGGCCCCACGACCGGACCCCAATAAATAAATAAATAAATAAGGATATAAATAAATAAATAAGGATATAAGTAAACAGATAAATTATGACTTTTAGATGTATTACATAATTATTCAATGAGGTCTCAGGAGATAAGTGTGATCATCCCTAGAACCAAAAAGAGAATCTACGGGTTGTGACAAGCCCAGCTAAAACGAAAGCCAAGTATCACTGAGCTTCTCTATCAAACAGAAATTACTAATTGGAATGTTTACTACCTCCATGGAAGAGCTTTTGAAAGACTTTTGTATGAGAGAATTATTTGTGACACATAAATAATGTAACAAAATTTCCATACAGATAGGTTTCACCAATAAACCGTCATAATCACAGGCACAGAATAGAATGAAGCATGTTTGAATCATTGTTCTGGGAAAGCTGAGAAGTACAGCTTCATCTGTTGGAGATTCTTCGAGCGCAATATTTGTGCAATATTTGTGTTGTATCAAATAGTTGTGCAATATTTGTGTTGTATCAAACCAATTTTGATATACTGTTTGATCCTGCAATGGTTTGTAATTCATCCACTCTAGAATCACAATCTATCAAAAGATTTTTAAATTCCTTAATCTGAAATTTAAGACTGAATAACCCAGCCATCTGACCACACTGAATGATAATATTGAATACCCCTGGTATTTTTCAGTTATCAAAAGCACTCATTTCTTGGTCTTACTTTTTGAAGAGCAATTAAGAAACAAAACTGGAAAACATACAAAATGCATACATATGAATATATGTACCTGTAAATATATTTCTTACATTTTCAAGTTTTAATTCCATCATATTTGAATTATTATATATTCTTGTTCCAATTTAACTGTTTCAAAGTTTCTATTTATTGTCATGAAATATGAGTACTAAGGACTTTTGGAAATGTGAGTTTTGTAGAAATACTATAATCAATAGAATATTTTTCTTCTTGGAATGTTAATTAAGATAGGAATAATCATCTGACTCTATCAATCAGGTCTAAATATGGATTTTATTTTGGTTGTGGGGCTTGAACTCAGGGCCTAGGTGCTGTCCCTGAGCTCCTTTGTTCAATGTTAGGACTCTACTACTTTGAACCCAGCTCCCCTTCTAATTTAATTAGAGATAAAAGTCTCATAGACTTCTTAAATTGTCTGATAGAAACTAACGTTCTATAAAACTCAAGAAGGAGAGATGAAGAAGGCTAGAAGAATCACAAAAATATTCACAAAAAAAGGAAATGCATATTTAATGTAGATATGTCAAATAGAGGAAATTGCCTGGTCAAAAAGATTAGAATGATGCATCATACTACGAAGAGAGGTTAGAAAGTAAAAAATTGAAGTTGTGGTTTCTAGGGAACTACACGTGAATTAAAGGATTCAGTAGGAATTTGAAGGTTTTTGAAATAGGAAGCAATAGTAGTCTTTCTTTGACTCTGACATGAACTAAAACACTTCCTTGAATTCTGGTACTGTTCTTAGACACTGCTCAACCCCTAAGGAGACAGGGCCAGATGTCAGCCTAGAACAATAGTGGGAGAGATCAAGTTGCACTTACTGACACAGCCAGCCCTAATAAGCTCACACACATACTTTCAAGGAATGAAATAGGATGAATAGCAAAACAAGCAATTCACTCAAAGCAACTTACATTTTACAGTGAGCTGACTCAAGCTCTGACAGGTAAACCTGGGAGCTAGGCAAGGGAATAGTCTGTTTGGTTGGAGCTCTAGCACAAGATCTGCCTTAGAAGTAAAATATAGGGCTGGGAAGGTGGCTCAGTGGTAGAGCGCTTGCCTTGCATGCATGAGGCCCTGGGTTCGATTCCTCAGCACCACATAAGCAAAAAGAAAAAAGCAGAAGTGGCACTGTGGCTCAAGTGGTAGAGCGCTAGCCTTGAGCTGAAGAGTTGAGGGACAGCACCCAGGCCCAGAGTTCAGGCCCCACGACTGGACCCCTCACCCCCCCCCCCAAAAAAAAGAAGAAGTAAAATACAGAGGAGCCTAGAACAGGAGACATTACCTAGAGGACATAGAAAGCTGGTTCCAGCAGGAGCTGAGATACCATATTGCCGAAAAGCAGCGACTTCATTCTAAGAATCTAGAGAACTTGTTTATAGATGTGTAGAATGGCAGCTACTACCTATATACTATATATGGATATTTGGATTAACTGAAACTAATGTGGTACAGCTACATTTTAAGTTTTCAGAAGCTAGTAGTATTGAACACTAGCTATACAGCACTATCACAGCAGAACATTTCAATCAGCGCTGAAATAGAAGATTAGGTGCTGAAGCCATCACGCCTGGAAATTGAAATCAGTCAAGGCATTGCACTTTGGTATTAATGAAAGGAATTGTGATCACACTTATTATTTTAGCTCATCTTTCAAGCTACTCCTTAACTTTCAATTGCAAGGAGACTTCTTTAAACTTCCAGTACAGGGCTGGGAAGGTGGCTCAGTGGTAGAGCGCTTGCCTTGCATGCCTGAGGCCCTGGGTTCGATTCCTCAGCACCACATAAGCAAAAAGAAAAAAGCTGGAAGTGGCACTGTGGCTCAAGTGGTAGAGTGCTAGCCTTGAGCTGAAGAGCTGAGGGACAGCGCCCAGGCCCAGAGTTCAGGCCCCACGACCAGATCCAAAAAAAAACTTTAGAAATGATAAGGCCTGACTTATGGATTATGGTAAAAACAGAGTAAAATAAAATGTGCAAAAAAAAATACAGTGGCTCACATTACTAGTTTCTCAATAAATGATAGCTTTGTCACTTTCATGCCTTTTCTATATTTCTCAAGCTCTCTACCCGTTAAGGTTAAAAGGTATTTTAGCATCAGGAACTGCTTCTGACAAAGCATCAGCTCAGAAGGATCAGGTATGTGATAAAGATGTACACATTCTGCTTTCTGCCCAGCTGCTCTAACACTTACAAGTAAGGTCACTGCGCGTCAAAGAATCTCCACAGCCCAAACTGTCACTGCAGATAGCAGTCCAGAGGGAAGTCTCTGGAATCTATAGCAGTGGGTTCCTCCATGTTACATGTAGGAGACACCAGGTGTGTTATCCAGAGGCCTACCTGGCACAGCCAGCTTCCCTGTAGTAGGACAAAACTTGCCCGCAGAATCTTCAGCATTATATTTTTCCTAATAAGGAGCTCTATGAAAGAAACCAAGCCTGCCAAAAAGGTAGCCACGCTTTGCAGCTGATGCAAAAGGCTGTCCACCATTTTTCGGCCATGATTGTGGTTGTAGAAGATAAAAGCTAATAGATAAGGGGAAAATAATGTTGTTATTATTATTACTATTATTATCATGATCATTTTTATTATTATTACTTCAGTGAAATCAAATGCTCCTCTCTTTTTCTCTGTGCAGATTTTGTATACAGTCACAATTGAAAAAAAACAAGTCCCACTGATTTCCACAGTTATATATATATATATATATATATATATATACATTTACATTCTTAAATTCATCACTGATTTGTACAATATAATTCTTAAAATCTAATTTCCTCCTCCATGCCCCAATCTTTATTTCCATAGCCCAGATTGCCTACAACAGATGAGTGGATAAAAAAAACTGTGATACCTATACACAAGGGAATTTTACATCAGAAAGAATACTATTATGTCCCTTTTTAGGGAAATGGATGGACCCAGGACAAATTATTTTAAGTGAGGTAAGTCCAGCTCAGAGAGACAAATGGCAAATGTTTTCTCTCATATGTAGAAGCTAGATCTAAAATGACCAGGACATGCTAAATTACACAGGACTCTAGGCATTCATATACAGTGAGACCAAAGGAGGATATTCTTAGGGGAGAAATACAAAGGTATGCTGTCTATGTGTCTCTGATCATATAAATAACATTTATCAAAATGAACTCCAGGAAATAAAAACAAGAGATTTTTTGTTGTTTTTGTTTTCTTTTCTTTTTGTCTTATTTGTTCATTTTTCTGTCTTTGGGAAGGTGAGGTAGGGCACAGAAATGGAGAGACAAAGGGTGAATAAATGCAGCATTGATACTTAATACACACTATGTTGAAAATAAACTAAACAATTTGTGGGTTGGCACAGAAGGAAAAAACTGGAGAGACAGAGAGGGAAGTGGTGATATTGTCCAAAAAGAAATGTACTCATTACCTGATTTATGTACCTATAACCCCTCTGTACATCACCATTATAATAAGAATTTCTTTTAAAAAAAAAAACCAAAAACATACTTCTGCCAGGGCTAGTGGCTCACATCTACAATCCTAGCTATTTCGGAGGCTGAGATCTGAAGATGGAGGTTTAAAAACAGCCTGGGCAGGAAAGTCTGTGAGACTCATCTCCAGTTAATCATAGAAAAGCTGGAACTGGAGCTGAAGTTCAAGTTGTAGAGCCGTGGCCTTGAGTGAAAATGCTCAGCAATAGCACCCAGGCCCTGATTTAAGCCTCAGGACAAGCGCGCGCGCGCGCGCGCACACACACACACACACACACACACACACACACACACACACACACACA
>NW_012269089.1:0-6042 GCF_000151885.1 Dipodomys ordii
GGGAGCGCCCGTGCCACTTGTCTGATTTTTTTTTTTTTACCTGCAAAGGCTGGATGCGGTCTCCCCTTGGCTCTGCCTCCTCCCTCCTCCTCCTCTCCACCGGGTGCTCCGAGGCGCGTACCTGTCCCTCCTTTCATTCCCCTGGCGGGGGCGGTGGACGGAATGGGTCGAATCGGTAGCGGCTGGTCTCCCCTCCCCGGGCTTGGGGTGTATGTGTGTGATCAGTCCGACAGACCAGCCCATTCCCGGCTCCCCTCCTTCCTCTCTCGGATTATCCAGGCTCGCACATAAATGTTACGGGGCCGCTGTTTGTGGAGGTTGCTCCGGCCCAGGCGAAACCTGTTTCCCGGGGCTTTGCACGGATCTGCTGCCGCTGCCGCTACCTTCCCTTCCGTTCTGCGACGCTTTAGGGTTGAGATCCTTGACGTTTATTCTGGGGCTGCGGGCAGACGAGGCATTCAAGCATAAATAAATAAATAAATACCACCGCTACCCATAGACGTTTGTTGGAGATGGCAGATGAAGGTATAATGAGACGCGATGGAGGAATGAACGATTTACAGGATTCTTGTGTTCGTTAGGGTGAGAATGAAATCCCAACAATTCGCATAGAAGCTTGGAAAATCCGCCCCTGAATTTACAACATTTAATGTGACGCGGAGCTTCTTGCTCATGCAGTCATATTTTAAAGTGATCGTTCATTTTCTATCACGTTCTTCATTTGCAATTCTGGATTGAACCTCACACATTGCATTTAGGGCAAAACGGAGGTAGATTAAAAAAAAATAAAAACACCGCAACTTTTTAATGAAAGAGAACCCAAAGAAGACTTCAACGTAGTGGTGTTTTCCCCTCCACCCAATGTTTTTTTTTTTTTTTTTTTTTAACTGTGTCAGGATCCATGTAGTCCATTCAGTAGGAAATCCCCCTTCTCTCTGTCTCTTAATTTTTTTTTTTTGGTGCGGGTCTTAGGGCTTGAACTCAGGGCTTGGGCACTCTTCCTTAGTTTTTTTTTTTTTTTTTTTCTACTCAAAGCTAGCTCTCTATTACTTGAGCCACAGCTCTACTTCCAGCTTTTTTGGTGGTTAATTGAGAGAAGAGTCTCATGGACTTTATTGCTCTAGCTGGCTTTGAACTACAATCCTCAGAGCTCAGCTTCCTGACTAGCTAGGACTGCAGGCATGAGCCACTAGCACCAGGCTCTCCCTTACTCTTTTCACACTTGGCTTATGTATGGGCATTGCCCCTGTATGCATTATTTCCACTGGACTTTGCCATTAATCTTGCATGGAGCCTCAGTTCCATGGAAATGATGGCATGATCTTTAGGTTGCTCACTACTTCTATGAATTACCTTTCATTTTAATAATTTGAGAGGGCTAAAAAATGCAAAAGAACAGTTTCCTTCCATCAGTTTTGTGGAGTGAAAATTGGTATTTGAACCTCCAAACCTAAACCAGGGAAGACAACCCAGTTGTCTTATGGTAGGGTTTGAAGTTAGGTTTTTTAGTTCAGCTTGGTGCTTGGTTTCTTCGTAGTTTTGTTTTTTTGAATGTTCAGAATTTAAGATGGTTTCATTCAAAAAGACCTCCTTGAAATGATTTTAATTAAGTCCTTTTGTGAGTTCTGTTCCAAGTAATCTAGCCTGTTCTGATGCACTGTGGTGGCTTATCATAGCAAAACCAGTGCATCACTTTGAAATTAATTGCTCAGATGGTTTCAGTAGTTGCAAGTTTCACTTTGCTGTGATATATTGGTGTACATTCTTGAAGTTCAGTTGGGTTTTCAGCTTCAGAGCCCATTCATAATATTAAATATGTTGAGGAAATGTATCCATGGAAGTTTTCCAGCTTCAGACTAGTTCCAAAATTACTTCAAGTATCACAAAATGAGAAGAGCTTTGCAGCTAGAATGGGAAGAGAGCAAGCCTAGAGTTGAAGTCTCCATGAGAGTTCATTCTCTCAGTGCTTACAGTAGAGACTGCCCATACATTTTGTTACAACATTGCTTACAAGATAACAGTATTATTATTATTATTATTGCCAAATTCTCATGTTTACCCAGACACATGGGACTCTTTTTTTGGATCTGGTTATGGGGTCTGAACTCTGGGCCTGGGCGCTGCCTCTCAGCTCTTCAGCTCAAGGCTAGCGCTCTACCACTTGAGCCACAATGCCATTTCCGGCTTTTTTCTGCTTATATGGTGCTGAGGAATCGAACCCAGGGCTTCATGCATGTGAGGCAAGCACTCTACCACTGAGCCAACTTCCCAGCCCCACATGGGACTTTTTTTTAACTGGTTTAATTGGGCATGCATTCATTCCTATTTTCCTGAGTGATGTTTGTGGGCACTTTAGAATTCATGTACGTCAACGTGAATGCCTCACCTTGGGGATGTGTTGATGATAGTCTTTCTTTTCAGTAGGGATATGTCCTCAGCACCAACTACTCCTCCATCAGTGGATAAAGTAGACGGATTTTCTCGGAAGTCCGTCAGAAAAGCCAGACAGAAGAGGTCGCAAAGTTCCTCCCAGTTTAGGTCTCAGGGCAAGCCTATTGAGTTAACACCTCTGCCGCTGCTCAAAGGTAAGGTTCATGACCAGGTGACAACATTATTTTTAAATTAATCCTTCTGTAGATTTGTATATACTTTACATTTTGTGGAGTTTCAAATCTGTTAAAATTCCGTGTTGCCTCAGATACATGGAACTTACTAGTATGGGACCAGGTATACCCTCCCTTCGTCCCTCCCTCTCTCCCTTTCTCCCTCTTGTCCTTCCTCCCTTCCTTCCTTCCTTCCTCCCTCCCTTCTTCCTTTCCTTCCTTCCTTCCTTCCTTTCTTTCTTTCTTTCTATCTTTCTTACTTTCTTTCTTTCTTTCTTTCTTTCTTTCTTTCTTTCTTTCTTTCTTTCTTTCTTTCTTTCTTTCTTTCTTTCTCCCCCCTCCCCACTTTCTTTCTTGAACTCAGAGCCTGGGTTTGTGCTCAAGGCTATATCTCTACCACTTGAGCTGAAGCTCCACTTCTGTCTCTTCCTTCTTTCTTTCTTTCTTTCTTTCTTTCTTTCTTTCTTTCTTTCTTTCTTTCTTGTGTATGTGTGTGTGTGTGTGAGAGAGAGAGAGAGATTAACTAGAGACAAAAGTTTCACAGACTTTCCTGTCTGGGCTGGGTTTGAACTGCTATCCTTGGATCTCAGTTTCCTGAGTAACTAGGATTACAGATGTGAGCCATGGGTAAGTGGCTCATTCTCCTTTTTTAAATAAAGGCTTATGTAAATAGCTGTAGACAAGTGAAACTTGGTTGTATCAGGAGACTGTCAAGTTGACAAATGAAAAACTAAATTGCAGAGATGACTGGGTCTGTGGTTTTCATTTTTTTCTTTTGGTGGGTAGGTCTATCTGTCAGTTATAGGGGATGAGTACTACTTACTTGTAAAAGGAAAATAAGGACCAAGAAAAAGTTTATAATTGATTACATGCTTTGTTTTGAGATAGTACAAATCAAAAAAGTATAACATAATCTTGATTAGACTTGGGAGTTTAATCTTAAAAGTAAGTTTTTAATATAAGAACTGATGTTTTCCTAAATTACACCTTTCAACTTCTGTTTTGGTATGTGAGTACTTTTTATCCTTTTGAATTTCCATCTGTTTATGTTTATGAACAGGTACTATTTGAAATGTATTAGAGTAATAGCTGGTATAGTGTGGAAACTCTTAAGAATCTACCTTTGAATCTACCTTTGTTTGCTAAATCAAAGACTGAGTAAGAAGGGGACCTGAGCAATATAGTGGATTTTCGGGCTCAGAGGAAATCAGACAGCATGCTTTACTAGTTCATTAATACACATTCCTTTCTGTAACAGTCTGGTTCTTCAAACCCTCTCCCTATGGCAACCACCATTCTGTCTTTTGTGTCAATGAATATTTCTATTGTAGTATCTCTTGTACATGGAGTCATGCAATCTTTACCATTTTGTGACTGGCTTATTTCACTTAGCATAATGTCATTAAGGACCATGTTTAGCATGTGTCACAGTTTTATTCTTTTTGAAGGCTGAATACTATTTCATTTACTTTACATTTGGATCCCTTGCAGTAGCTTTTAGCTGTTGTGAATTCTCTGAGCATGCGTATGCATATATAACTCTTGAGACCTTGCTTTCATTTCTTTTGGATATACACTCAGAAATAGAATCTTGATGGATTCTGTTTGTTTTTTTGGGGGAGGGAGAATTACCATATAGTTTTCCAAAGCAGCTATATCCAATCAGTAGGGTATATCCTCACCAACTTGTCATTTTCTCTTCATGTATGTTTTAGCCAAGAGAGTGTGAAATGGTATTTCATTGTGTGTGTTGTGTGTGTTTGGTGGTTCTGAGCTTTGAGCTTAGGGCTTTGTGTTTGTTAGGTAGGTAGTTTATGACTAGAGCTATGTTTCCACCCTTTTTTGCTATAGTTATCTTCTTCTTTCTTCTTCTTTCTTTCTTCTTCCTTCTTTCTTTCTTTCCTCCTTCTTCCTCTTCTTCTTCTTCTTCTTCTTCTATTTCTATGCTGATTCTGAGGCTTGAACTCAGGGCCTGAGCACTGTTTCTTCACTTTTTTATGCTTTACTACTTGAACAACAACACTTTTGGTTTTTTGGTAGTTAATTGGAGACAGGAATCTCATGTACTGTCCTACTTGGGCTGGCTTGGAAGTGCAGTCCTCAGATCTCGGCCCCCTGAGTAACTAGGATTACATGTGTAAGCCATTAGCACCTGGCACTTCATTTTTCAGACAGAGTAGTATTTTTGTCATGGGTTGGCTTCAGACCCAGATCCTCCTCCTTTCTGTGTTCAGGCCTAACCTTCATTGTGATTTTGATTTGCATTTTTATTGAATGGTGTTAAACATCTGTTCATGTGATTTTTGGCTGTGTTCAGATCTTTTAATATGTTTTGTTTAGTTTTTGGGTGTTATTGGAGTTTGTAGTGTATTAGAGTTGGGGTGTTTTAGAGGTTGCTTGTAGCTCTTTTGGCTTTTAATTGTTTTATGGATAGGCTCTCTCATCTGTTTATCTATTTATGCATGGGCTAGCCTTGCCTAGACTATGATCTTCTACTTCTGCCTTCTGTGTAGCTGAGATGACAGATGTGTCCCATCATAGACAGCTTATTGGTTAAAATAAGGGTTTTGCTAACTTTTTGTGTGGGTTGCTCTAGATCCTTGATTCTTTTGATCTCAGCCTACCAAGTAAGTAGGATTGTAGGTGTCAGCCACCATACACAGTTTCTTCTTTGAACTTTTTTTTTTTTTGGTCTGGTCCTGAGGCCTGAACTCTGGGCCTGGGTGCTGTCCCTCAGCTTTTCAGCTTAAGGCTAGCACTTGAGCCACAGCGCCACTTCTGGTTTTTTTCTTTTTTGCTTATGTGGTGCTGAGGAATCGAACCCAGGGCTTCATGCATGTGAGGCAAGCACTCTACCACTGAGCCAACTTCCCAGCCCCACATGGGACTTTTTTTAACTGGTTTAATTGGGCATGCATTCATTCCTATTTTCCTGAGTGATGTTTGTGGGCAC
Organism: Dipodomys ordii; assembly: GCF_000151885.1. Lineage (NCBI taxonomy): Eukaryota > Metazoa > Chordata > Mammalia > Rodentia > Heteromyidae > Dipodomys > Dipodomys ordii. The sequence goes on from NW_012269089.1 coordinate 5,557, forward strand.
TTTAGAATTCATGTACGTCAACGTGAATGCCTCACCTTGGGGATGTGTTGATGATAGTCTTTCTTTTCAGTAGGGATATGTCCTCAGCACCAACTACTCCTCCATCAGTGGATAAAGTAGACGGATTTTCTCGGAAGTCCGTCAGAAAAGCCAGACAGAAGAGGTCGCAAAGTTCCTCCCAGTTTAGGTCTCAGGGCAAGCCTATTGAGTTAACACCTCTGCCGCTGCTCAAAGGTAAGGTTCATGACCAGGTGACAACATTATTTTTAAATTAATCCTTCTGTAGATTTGTATATACTTTACATTTTGTGGAGTTTCAAATCTGTTAAAATTCCGTGTTGCCTCAGATACATGGAACTTACTAGTATGGGACCAGGTATACCCTCCCTTCGTCCCTCCCTCTCTCCCTTTCTCCCTCTTGTCCTTCCTCCCTTCCTTCCTTCCTTCCTCCCTCCCTTCTTCCTTTCCTTCCTTCCTTCCTTCCTT
>NW_012269090.1:0-957 GCF_000151885.1 Dipodomys ordii
CCGCGCGCCGCCGTGTCCCGGGCTGGGCTCCGCGACCGTCAGCCGAGTTCTGCGGGAAGGAGATGGGAGCGCGGGCGAGGCGGAGAGGGGGCGGTGGGCGACCCCGCGGGAGCGAGCCAGCGGCCGTTCCAGGCCCGGGGGCGGCAGCCGACCAGGTCCTTGGTTGCTGAATTCTGGGGCTAGCACCTCGACCACCCTGAAAGCTGTGCACAGCTCGCCCTGGCCGCACGCGGAGGCCCAGGGCCCCGCACCGTCCTCACGAGCCCGGGGGCGCGTCCGTGGAGTCGCGCATGAGCACGCTGGACTCGAGGGGACCGGGAGCACTGTGGCCGGCGGCGGCGGCGGCGGCTCGGGGAGCCAAGGCCCTCCCCGAGACCACAAGGGGGCAGCAGACACTGAGGGTGCCAAACTCCTTTCTCCTGCCCTTTCCCATCCAGCAACCCTGCCTTCCAAGTCCCCTTCCTTAGAAACTCGGCCTCCTTCTGAGGTGTGACACCAGACGCGCTCCCGAGAGAAATTTCCAGACCCCTTTTTGCTTTTGCACGTACTCTTCTGCCCCCTTGGCTCATAAAGTCCTTGCTTATCACTCACCAAGGCAAGTTCCCTCAATTCCTTGGTCTGGGTCTGAAAGGACTCTGCACCCACTTGGCAGGACTGCCCTTTTCCTTGATAGTTTCCCCAACAGTCTATGCGGGGAAAAGAATAGGTAGCCTATAGGTAGCCTAATAGGTAGTCCTCCCTCCCGGGCATGGCAGCTAATATTCACAGGGTACTTGGTAAATGTGAAATAACAGGATATATAAAAGTCCTGTGTTTGGGGCTGGGAAGGTGGCTCAGTGGTAGAGCGCTTACCTTGCATGCATGAAGCCCTGGGTTCGATTCCTCAGCACCACATAAGCAAAAAGAAAAAACCCGGAAGTGGCGCTGTGGCTCAAGTGGTAGAGCGCTAGCCTTGAG
>NW_012269090.1:5927-8014 GCF_000151885.1 Dipodomys ordii
CACTGTGGCTCAAGTGGTAGAGTGCTAGCCTTGAGCTGAAGAGCTGAGGGACAGCGCCCAGGCCCAGAGTTCAGGCCCCATGACCGGACCCAAAAAAAAAAAAAGTAGGCAAGTTACATGTTCAAAACATTTTGTGAAGATGGAACTGGACCACATGCAAGAAGGGAAAAACTAAAATCAAGATGATGATGATACTACGTAACTTCACCTGCATATAGATGTATACTCTGAGACAGTGTGTAGGGAGGGAAGGAGAACGGGGCTCCAGTCAGTTCAGGGGAAGATCTCCTGCATTTGGTACCTGAGCCATGGCAATTGATCAGGGGCCTTTTATGACTTCTGACAGTTCCTCTTAGCAGGAGCTTCTCTTCCCCACCCAGCCCTCAGTGTTACATTATATTCATTTATCAGTCTTCTGAGAGATTGATCTCCAAGTTAGGTTACAATCTTAAGTGCTTAAAGAAAGAATTCTTTCTCTTTCAGGTCTGATTTTGCCCAAAGGGGCAAGGGCTTTCTGGTATAGCATGCCTTATACCCAGGAGAAAGCCTGGATCACAGCAGATGAGCATTAAATGGTTTCCTCTGTGTGTATATGCGTGTGTGTGTGTGTGTGTGTGTGTGTCTGTGTGTGTGTCTGTGTGTGTCTGTGTGTTGGTCTTAGGGCTTAAACTCAGAGCCTAGGTGCTGTCTCTAAGCTAAATTATTGCTCAAGGCTAGCACTCTACCACTTGAGCCACAGATTCACTTTTAGCTTTTTGATGTTTAAGTGGAGATAAAGAGTCTCATGGACTTTCCTGCCTAGGCTGGCTTTGAATTGCAATCCTCAGATCTTAGCCTCCTCAGTAGCTAGGATTACAGGGATGAGCCACTAACATCTAGCTAAATCTTCTCTTTTGTAAAAAAGACAAGGTGTCACTATGTTGTCCCAGTCTGGCCTCAAATTTACAATCATCCTGCCTCAGTCTCTTGAATAGCTGTGACAACTGATATACTGAAAATCTGAGCAACCGTTGCTTCCTAGCTTAGCTCTGAAATCTCAGATATTTCTCACATGAAAGAAAAATGTTCAAACTCATGCCAAAACTCTCCTTTCTCCCAATGATATGTTCTCTACCTCATCTTCTTCTCATATCTCTGTCCAGTAAGCAGAGTGAGAAAGGTTTTTAATGAGAATCCTCCAACATTGGAGTAGCTCCCACTTTGGCTGACAATGGAAGACAGCTAGCCCAGAGTTATACTACAGCCAGTGCCAACTAGAGACCCATAGGAGCACATGGGCTTCAGCCTAAAGCTGGGTCAGAATTCCAGAGTCGTTTTTAGGGCTGTATATATAATAAGTTGGAAGAGAGAGGCCATTTCTGTGCTCATTCCCCCACAACTTGGATCCTCAGATGCACATGCACATGTAGTCAAGAATTACCTGCTAAGATGAACTGCAACTTAGAGGCATCAGGTATAGCAATTCGATCAATGTATTCAGGATCCAGGTATTTGATCAGGTCTTCAACTAGAAAAATAGAACAATGAAAATGAAGGCTGAAAAACAAAATGTTTAAATAGGGATATAGGTTGACCCATTGTAACAATGAGATGTACAAGACACTATGTTGAAAAACAAACTTTGCAATTTGGGGGGAAAGGGGGTGGGAGTGTAGTTGTGGAGGTGGAAGAGAAGGAATGGTAGGGGAAAAACAAAGGAGGAGGCAACAATGCTTGATAGGAAATGTACTCATTACCTTGCTCATGTAACTGTAACCCCTCTGAACAATATTTTTACAATAAAAAAAAACTTACTAAAAAATGAAAGTGAAGGCTGAGGATATAGCTCAGTACTTGCCTAGCATATACAAGGCCCTGGGCTTAATACATAAAGCACATATACTTATCTAGCTTATAACTATTAGGAGTGAGAGTATGTGGCTCAAGTAATAGAATTCTTTCCCAGCAAGTTCAATGCCTAGTACTGAAAAAAGTGTTAACACTTGTTATCCTAGCTACTGGGCAGGCTGAGATCTAAGAATTGAAATTTGAAGCCAGGCTAGGCAGGAAAGTCTGTGAGGATCTTTTTTTTTTTTTTTTTTGGGGGG
>NW_012269091.1:0-4086 GCF_000151885.1 Dipodomys ordii
CTCTACCACTTGAGCTACAGCGCCACTTCCAGTTTTCTGGTGGTTTATTGGAGATAGGAGTCTCATGGTCTCTCCTGCCCGGGCTGGCTTTAAACCGCAATCCTCAGATCTCAGCCTCCTGAGTAGCTAGGATTACAGGTGTGAGCCACCAGCGCCCGGCTTTGTTTTTGTGTTCTTGAAGCAAGATAGATAACCAGATAATATCTTCTAGTAGTTCCATGATATTCTGCTTTGCAAATACTCAGAAAGGATGAAGAGACCCCAATTCAAATAGCTCATTAATGAGACCATTAAGGTACTGAATGGCCATGTCGACATGGAACCTCTGTTAGCTCCAGTGTTAAACAATGCAGGATGAGCTGGCTAACATGCTCTAGACAACTGCACAGCAACCTTTAATAACATCAGCCCTGAATGGTTGCAATCCTGTTTGCAAAGAAGACAGAAATGCTCCAGTATTCCAGGAGCAAAGAGGTTGCTTGGTTATCATAAGGTATCTTCAAGTCCCTCGGTCTTTTAGATTGAAGTCCACAGCAAGTTACGACACAGAAGATACTTTAAGAAACCAGCTGAAACCAAAGTGGGAAAGAAAAGCTGAAAATCTTGCATGTTGTATCAGATGTCTAATATATCCTGGCAGCCATAAAAATAAAGCAAGTAGTGACCAAAACATAATAACGAAAACAAATCCAACACCACAGCAAGGTTATTACCATGATAACTCAGCAGGAGTAAGAGCAAGAAAAACAAAAGGAGTTAGAATACAAGTTCAGCACGTGTGCACCTGTGGCAGGCACAGAGGGAAAGCAAACCAAAATAAAAGAACTTCTAAGCAGTGGAGAAAACCCTGTGGGGAACTTTTCAGATTAAACGAAACAAAACAAAACCACAAAAGCTAAACAGCCAACCAAATAAAAGATATACTAAAAAAAAAAAAAAAAGACACCAAAATTTCCAACAACAATAACAGCACAGAAGGAGGAGGAGTTGTTCAGAGAACAGGTTGGTTGAAGGCCACAGGAAGTTAAAAGGATAAAAACATGTGTCTCAGCCGGGCGCTGGTGGCTCACGCCTGTAATCCTAGCTACTCAGGAGGCTGAGATCTGAGGATCGCGGTTCAAAGCCAGCCCACGCAGGAGAGACCGTGAGATTCCTATCTCCAATAAACCACTAGAAAACTGGAAGTGGCGCTGTAGTGGTAGAGCACTCACCTTGAGCTGAAGAGCTGAAGGACAGCGCCCAGGCCCAGAGTTCAAGCCCCATGACCGACAAAAAAAACAACAAAACAAACAAACAAACAAAAACATGTGTCTCCTATACCGTTCTTCCATGTTCTTCTGTAAATACTATTCTGTCTCTTAGTTGTTTATTGTCCATGCCTAAGAAAAGTAAAATGTCTTCATTGTCACATGTTTAGAAATTATGCAAAAGTACAAAAACAGCATCAAAATCTCCTATAGTCTACCACCTAGAGATGATACAAAGTTGATCATATTTCAGAAACGACTGATAAAAATGTATATCCTGGGGCTGGGAAGGTGGCTCAGTGGTATAGTGCTTGCCTTGCATGCATGAGGCCCTGGGTTTGATTTCTCAGCACCACATAACCAGAAAAAGCCAGAAGTGGTGCTATGGCTCAAGTGGTAAAGCTCTCGCCTTGAGCTGTAGAGCTGAGGGACAGTGCCTAGGCCCAGAGTTCAGGCTCCACAACTGACAAAAAAAGAAAAAGAAAAAAAGTATATCCTAAACACAGCTTGAAATCAGACACTCAAGGATGCTTGCCTCTGCCGCTATATACTTGGTTCCACTATTCTTTTAGTACCTCACAGGGAAAAAAAAAAAGTGTGCCTGTCTTTTTAATTGCAAATTCAAAATTGAGAATCAGTATATTTACTAAATTGTCTAGGGATAGGTATAGTTGAGGGCTAAGAGAAGACCTGGTTGCTAACTGATAATATCACCTTCCATATGATTCCTTACAAGTTTTGTAACACTAGTTTGCTAATGATGAGACTGGAGACAAGAAACTTACTTTCTGAGTTAGGGTAAGAGGCAGCTTTGTTGTTGCTGTTGTTGAGGTAGGACAGTCTAGTCTGTCCTGCATCTCCAGTCCTGCTCTTGTCCCCCAGAGTGCTACAATCACAAGTGTGAGCACCATGCCCAGTGGAGAGTGACCCATCATATACTCACCACTTAGACGGAATTGGACTGATTTTAAGAGAAGAAAAATACCGTTATACTTAGAATGCTGTTATTTATAACAAAATTTCATGCAAATAAGAATATTTGAATCTATTTTAATATAATTAAATATTTAAGTAATCAAGAAAGAGAGAAAACATTCTTTTTTTTTATAGTAGAATGCCCCTGACAAATATAGGAGAACGATGAATTCGAAAATCACTGTTTAGGAACCATTATGGTAGCTGGGTGTTGGTGGCTCACACCTGTAATTCCAGCTACTAAGGAGGCTGAGAACTGAGGATCATGGTTTGAAGCCAGTCAGCGAAAAAAATGTCTATTCCACGACTCTTTTTTTTTTTGTTGTTGTTGGTCATGAGGCCTGAACTCTGGGCCTGGGTGCTGTCTCTCAGCTCTTCAGCTCAAGGTGAGTGCTCTACCACTTGAGCCACAGCACCACTTCTGGTTTTTTCTGCTTATTTGATGCTGAGGAATTAATCCCAGGGCCCCCTGCATGCAAGGGAAGCACTCTACTACTGAGCCACCTTCCCAGTACCGTGAGACTCTTATCGCCAATAAACTCAGGAAAAGCTGGAAGCAGCACTGTGGCTCAAGTGGTAGAGCTCTAGCCTTGAGCACAAAGGAACAGTGCTGAGACCCTGAGTTCAAGCTCTGGGACTGGCAAACAAGCAAGTAAACAAACAGAAAACCCATTTAGGTAGTATCGGATACAGGCAAGAATAATCAAAGGATGCTAAAACTTGTAGTTCAAAATTTGATGAAATAGGATATATACACTGTCTAACGGTATTGCACTACATACAACTTACTTTTTAGTATAAAAGCAAAACAGTAATTTTCTTGTGGAAAAAGCATCTTACTCAAGTAACCAAGGTTAACATGCTGATAAACATGATATGCTTAAATATCATATCAGGATCACATGATATTGTGACTCCTGTGGTGTTCCTGTCATAAATGTGTACTCTGAATCTAACGATAAACAAAACAACAAGAAAATTCCAATGGAAGACATTCTACAATGAACTAATTACACTTTTCAAGAATGGTGAGGATCTGGAAGACAAAGAAAGAATGAGGAAATGTTCCAGATAAATGAATATTCATGACAACTATATACAAATATGTATGTCCTCTTGCATATTGGATACTGGACCAGAAGTAAGAAAACATCCATACATGCATAAATACATATGTGTATGCTTATGTTTGTATATTTAAAAAACATTGAGAAATTAGTGACATTTTAATATGGTCTATAGGTTAAATAGTAATATATATCAGTATTGGCTTTCTGATTTTGGTGATTGATAATGACAAAAATATTCTTAGTGGTAAGGAATATACAGTGAATTATTTAGGGACAAAGATCTAAATTCTACATATCAATGAAAATATACAGGGGCTGGGAAGGTGGCTCAGTGGTAGAGTGCTTGCCTTGCATGCCTGAGGCCTTGGGTTCAATTCCTCAGCACTCCATAGGCAAAAAGAAAAAAAAGCCAGAAGTGGCACTGTGGCTCAAGTGGTAGAGCGCTAGCCTTGAGCTGAAGAGCTGAGGGCCAGCGCCCAGGCCCAGAGTTCAGGCCCCACGACTGGACCCCCCCCCCAAAAAAAAAAGTTAAAAAAAAAGAAAATATACAGTAGCTTTTTTTTTTTTGAGCTAGCCTTAGCTCATTTAACATGATGATCTCCAGTTTCATCTATTTCCCTGTGAACAACATAATTTCATGTGGCTGGCTCCATTGGAGAAATGTATCACATTTTCTTTATCCAATCATCAGTCGTTGAGCTCTTAAGCTGATTCTGTATCTTGGCCATTGTAAATAGTTCTGTGATCAGCATAGATGAGCAGCTATCTCTCTTGTATGTTGATTTAGATTCCTG
>NW_012269092.1:0-354 GCF_000151885.1 Dipodomys ordii
TTAGATATGTATTTAAATGTTTTTTCTTTCATGCATTTGTTTCTAACTCATTTATAAGATTATTTCTTTGTTGCTTTGTATGTCCCTCCCCCACTGTATAATCCCTGTTTTCACTATATTTGATGTCGGTATAATTTGTGGAGGAGATGGGGAAAAACAAGTCGTTTAAGGCTACAGATGGACCCGGTGCAACTATGAGAAGTACAAGTTGTCATGTCCAAAACGAGCTTTACAACTTTGGTGCTGGGGAATTGGAGGAGGGGGGGGGAGGCTAGGAAGGGATGTGAAGGGTAAACAAAGGAGGAGGCTGCAATGCTTGATAAGAAATGTACTCATTATCTTGCCCATGTAATT
>NW_012269092.1:12769-15341 GCF_000151885.1 Dipodomys ordii
AAAAAGAAAAAAGCCGGAAGTGGCGCTGTGGCTCAAGTGGTAGAGCACTAGCCTTGAGCTGAAGAGCTGAGGGACAGCGCCCAGACCCAGAGTTCAGGCCCCATGACCGGACCGCTCCCCCCAAAAAAAGATTCTAGCTGTTCATAATGTATCAGCCAAATGAGTGAATGCAATTGTATTGCTTATATTAGTTGCAAGATCAAACTTACCAAATTTTAAATTACTGGCAAAGCATACATATCAATCAATTAGTAAATAGAGACTGAAACATACTAAGTATAAGCATTCAATAAGTTTTCTAGTAATTACAAAAAAGATATTTTTAAAAATAGATATTTCCATAGCATAAAATTTGCAAGAAATAATTTGTCATTTGTGTTTCATGCATGTTAAGCATATGTCGTTTTAAGCTAAATTAAACCTATTTATTCCCCCAAATATATTTCACATCTTTATAGTAAAACTTACCTAATATTTTCTCTACCTTTTTGAGTTATACAGGACATAATTATTGTCTAATCAATCAACTTTCATACCTGTAATTTATAACCTGGGTTTTAATTGCTTTATTCCAAAATACATCACTGTCCAAACTTCAGTGAGGAAAATTTTTATTTTGTTACAAGGAAATTCTATTATAAAATTAATCTCATAAGATCATTAATGTTTTATAATCAAGAATGTCTCTTCTGGGCACCAGTGGCTGATGTCCATAATCCTAGCTACTTGGGCTGAGATCCGAGAGTCAGCCCTGGTAGATAATGTACACACACACACACACACACACACACACACACACACACACACACACACACACCCCTCTCTTACTTGCTTCTTTTTAGTTATCCTTCCTTCACCCCAACCCTAAGCAACCACTGATCTATGTACTGTTGCTATAGTTTTAATTTTTCAAGAATGTTGTAAAGTTGAAATCATGCAATTTGTTTTACACAGAAGCCTTTTCAGACCGGCATCGTTCCCTTAATTACATACATTTAATTTTACTATTTCTTTGTGGTTTGATAGTTCATTTATTTTTACCATTGAAAATCATTCCATTGTGTGAAGGCATGAGAGTGTGTGAATTGCATCACCTACTGAGGGCATAGAGGTTGCTTCCAAGCTTTTGCAATTACAAACAAAACTACTATAAACATCTGTTTCTTGCATCTTGTGCAGACTTAGACCTTTAATTTTGCTAGTATAAATATGTGATTCCTGAGTAGGTAGATTTTACATGAAAATGCCACATGGTCTTCCAACCATATGTAATAAATGAAAATCGTTGCTCTTCATCCTGCCCATCATTTGCTGTTCTAACTGGTTTAAGATTTTGGTGTTGTGGAGTTGATTTACTATGGGGTTTAAACTCATGTGTGATAGCCAGAAATTATTTAGGTAATTATTTGCTATCTTGATGTCATTTTTGGATGAAGCTTGTCTTCAGGTGTGCATATGTTATGTTATGCCACTTGTTTCCTTACTATTGAGTTCTAAGTAGTTTTTATATATTTTGGATAACAGTATTTCATTATATATTACTTTGCAAAACATTTCTCCCAATTTATGATTTATTCTCTGATTCACTAAGTAGTGTCTTTTTACCAAGAGGGACATTACAATTTTAATGGAGCATCTTTCATCTTTTTTCATGCCTTTAATATGAAATTTAAAATGTCATTGCAGTTTGGGTATGATGGTGCATCATACCTGTTATCTCAATAATGCATGAGACAGAGATGGGAGGAATGTAGTTCAATACCAGCCCAAGCAAATGAGCCTATGAGACCCTTTCTCAAAATTAAGTTGTAAGTGGTGGTACCTCACTGTAATCATAGCTCTGTAGGACCTGAAGGTGAAAAAAATCATAGTCCAAAGTTAGTGTTGAACAAAAGCACACGATCCTGTCTGTGATGAAACATTCAGTAAATTCATAATTGGCAAGAGGGACTGCTTCAGGGATTTAGCACTTCCCTTAAAAAGACTTGGATTGTTATTCTTACACCTTAGACTCCTGAGTAGCTAGAATTATAGGCATAAGCCACTCATGCCTGAGAGTAAGATTGCATTAAACTCTTCAAATGACTGGGTTTTTTTTTCTCTCCTCCTAGTTTTGTCTTCTTTATATGGTATTGAGTTATCATGTTCTTCAGATGTTGGTAAAAATCTTATTGAAATATTTTTTGTTTTTAAGACTTTTTGACAGTCTTCATCTATTTAGACTTCCCCATTCTCTCCCATCTGTTTACTATGTTATCATTTTGAGTTTTGAGAACGTGGTTCACTTCATAGTAACTTTAATTTTATTTGTACAAATCTCTCTACAATAAACATAGTCATGCTGGTAGCTTTAGTGTGGTCTTGTTTGTGATCATTTGGGTAAATGCCCAAAAGTGGGATTGCTGGGTCATTGGGGAGCTCTATGTGGAATCTTTTGTGGAACATCCCTACTGCTTTACAAAGTGGTTGAAAAAGTTTACAACCCAGATGCCCCTCAGTAGATGAATGGATCAAGAAAATGTGGTATATATACACAATGGAATTCTATGCCTCCATCAGAAAGAATGACATT
>NW_012269093.1:0-2259 GCF_000151885.1 Dipodomys ordii
TTTTTCTGCTTATGTGGTGCTAAGGAATCGAACCCAGGGCCTCATGCATGCAAGGCAAGCGCTCTACCACTGAGCCACCTTCCCAGTCCCTCTTTGGTGGTTGATTAGACTATCTTGCCCAGGCTGCCTTCAAACTGTGATATCAGATCTCAGCCTCCTGAGTAGTTAACCATTACAGGTATGAGCCATGAGCACTTAGCTTAAGTTTCCATGGTTCATAATCCAAAACATTACCAGTACTTTTATAGTTTCTTTTTTTTTTTTTGTCGGTCGGGGGCTTGAACTCTGGGCCTGGGCACTGTCCCTCAGCTCTTCAGCTCAAGGCAAGTGCTCTACCACTTGAGCTACAGCGCCACTTCCGGTTTTCTGGTGGTTTATTGGAGATAGGAGTCTCAGGGTCTCTCCTGCCCGGGCTGGCTTTGAACCTCGATCCTCAGATCTCCGCCTCCTGAGTAGCTAGGATTACAGGCGTGAGCCACCAGCGCCCAGCTCTTTTATAGTTTCTTAAAGATTTCCTTCCCTCCCTTCCTTCATTCCTTCCTTCCTACTTTCTCTCTCTCTCTCTCTTCTTCCAGTCCTGGGGCTTAAACTCAGCCTGGACACTGTTCCTCAGCCTCTCTGTGCTCAAGGCTAGTGTTCTACCACTTGAGCCACAGTGCCACTTCTGGCTTTTTCTGTTTATATGGTGCTGAGGAATAGAACTCAGGGCTTCATGCATGCTAGGCAAGCACTCTACCATGAAACCACATCCCCAGACCCATCGTAGAGATACTTTCAACATATAAAGTGTATGTATATGTACATATTCTCTCATCTGTACTCTTTTTCCTCTTTTTTTTTTTTGCCAGTCTGGGGCTTGAACTCAGGACCTGGACACTGTCCCTGAGCTCCTTTTGCTCAAGGCTAGACTTGAGCCACAGTGCCACTTCTGGCTTTTTCTGTTTATGTGGTGATGAGGAAGCGAGCCTAGGGCTTCATGCATACTAGGCAAGTACTCTACCACTTAGCCACATTCTCCCCTTCTCCCCCACACCCTCCTCTCTCTCTCTCTCTTGGTCAGTTGTTGGACTTAAACTCAGGGCCTCGGTGCTGTCTCTGAGCTTTTTTGCTCAAGGCTAGCACTCTACTACTCTAAGGCACAGCTCCACTTCTGTTTTTCTGGTGGTTAATTGGAGATAAGAGCCTTACTCACAGATTTTCTGCCTGGGCTAACTTTGAACTGCAATTCTCAGATCCCAGCCTCTCTGAGTAGCTACGATTAAAGGAATGAGCCAGTGCCTGGGTCCTTTTCCCTTTTATTAGATAAAGAATGCTATACTTGCCAGGTGCTGGTGGCCCACACCTGTAATCCTAGCTCCTCAGGAGGCTGAGATCTGAGGATCATGGTTCAAAGACAGCTGGGTAGGAATGTCCATGAGACTCTTATCTACCAGAAAACCTGAAGTGGCGCTGTGGCTCAAGTGGTAGAAAGCTAGCCATGAGCTGAAGAGCTGAGGGACAGCGCCTAGACCCAGAGTTCAAGCCCCATGACTAACAAAAAAAAGAAAGAAAAAGAAAAATTATAGGGCTGGGAAGGTGACTTAGTGGTAGAGCGCTTGCCTTGCATGCATAAGGCCCTGAGTTCGATTCCTCAGCACCCATAAGCAAAAAGAAAAAAGCTGGAAGTGGCGCTGTGGCTCAAGTGGTAGAGTGCTATCCTTGAACTGAAGAGCTGAGGGACAGCACCCAGGCCCAGAGTTCAGGCCCTGTGACCAGACCCCCCCCAAAAAAAAAGAAAAAGAAAAAAGAAAGGATGGTATACTTTAATCTCATTCTCCATGCTGATTTTGTGTGTGTGTGTGTGTGTGTGTGTGTGTACATTGACATTGAGGCTTGAAATCAGGACCTGTGTGCTATCCTGTAGTTTTTTCACTCTAGTCTGGTGCTTTACCAACTGAAATACAGTTCTACTTCTAGCTTTTTGGTAGTTAACTGGAGATAAAAAGTCTCACAGTCGGGGCTGGGAAAGTGGCTCAGTGGTAGAGCACTTGCCTTGCATGCATGAGGCCCTGGGTTCGATTCCTCAGCACCACAGAAGCAAAAAGAAAAAAGCCGGAAGTGGCCCTGTGGCTCAAGTGGTAGAGCGCTAGCCTTGAGCTGAAGAGCTGAGGGACAGTGCCCAGGCCCAGAGTTCAGGCCCCATGACCGGACCCAAAAAAAAAAAAAAAAGATTATAAAGAATTTTAAAGAGGGCTGGGAAGGTGGCTCAGTGGTAGAGTG
>NW_012269094.1:0-1937 GCF_000151885.1 Dipodomys ordii
CTAATTAATCTACTGCTTACATCTGGCTCTAGTGCACTGTTGTGTTCAGCCGAATGACCTCTGCCGGGAACACTCAGAATGAGCTTCTGAGTTATTGCAACTTAGGAGCGTTTCAATGCTTTCAAGGCTTCTTAGGATCTTCTTCTGGGATCTTGCTGCCGGCAGGCCTCCGGCTGTTCCAGGTGAACATCTCCTTGTAAATCCCCGTGGTTTCTTTACATCCGTGAAGTTTGGCCAGCTTACCCAGTTTGCATTGCTGCACAATTGCGCCTGCATAGCTCTGAAGTGGTTGCAAACATTCAGGCGTGACAGCCAGATAGGCTGATCCCCGTAGGACACTGCCAGCGGACTGGGTATATCTGCTTCCCGTTCTTCTCACCTGAGTGCTACTGATTCCAGCTTTGAGAGCTACATTCTACTCATCCGGGCCAGTAATTTGAACCTCTACTTACGGCAGTGTCCCCGAAGGACACTGCCAGCCCACTGGGTATATCTGCTTCCCGTTCTTCTCACCAGAGGGCTAATGATTCCAGCTTTGATGGCTACACTCTATTCAACAAGAGCAGTAATCTGAACCTGTACTTATTGCACTCTCTGAAAGTTTGGAGAACTAGAGGTCAGTTGTTTGTCATGTGACCACAATGCCTACATCTGACTCTAATTAGTCCACTGCCTACATCTGGCTCTAATTAGTGCACGGTTTTGTTCAGCTGAATGACCTCTGCCGGGAATACCCAGAATGAGGTTCTGAGTTATTGCAACATAGGAGCGTTTCACTGCTTTCAAGGCTTCTTAGGAAGAGTTCCCAAACCTTGATGCCAGAAGGCCTCCGGCTGTTCCGGGTGAACATCTCCTTTTAAATCCCCCGTGGTTTCTTGTACACCCGTAAAGTTTGGCCAGAGTAAGCAGTTTGCATTACTGCACAATTGTGCCTGCATAGATCTGCCTTGGTTGCAAACATTCAGGCGTGGCAGCCAGATAGGCTGGTCCCCCTAGGACTCTGCCAGCGGACTGGTTATATCTGCTTCCCGTTTTTCTCACCTGAGGGCTACTGATTCCGGCTTTGATGGCTAAACTCTACTCAACTGGAGCTGTAAGTAGAACCTCTAGTTATGGCACTCTGTGAAAGTTTGGAGAACTAGAGTTCAGTTGTTTCACACGAAACCACTGTACATCCAGCACTATGGACGGCACTCCCTACATCTGGCTCTAATTAGTCTATGGTTGTTTTCAGCCGAATGACCTCCAGCAGGAACACTCAGAATGAGGTTCTGAGTTATTGCAACATAGGAGCGTTTCACTGCTTTCAAGGCTTCTTAGGAAGATTTCCGGATCTTAATTCCCGCTGGACTCTGGCTGTTTCAGGTGAACATCTGCTTCTAAATCCCCCGTGGATTCTTGCACACCCGTGAAGTTTAGTCAGGGTACACTGTTTGCATTGCTGCGCAATTATGCCTGCATAGATCTGCCCCGGTTGCAAACATTCAGGCATGGCAGCCAGATAGGCTAGTCCCCGTAGGACATTGCCAGCAGACTGGGTATATCTGCTTCCCGTTCTTCTCACCTAGTGCTACTGATTCCAGCTTTGATGGCTACACTCTACTCAACCGGAGCCCTGAGTTAAACCTCTACTTATGGCACTCTATGAAAGTTTGGAGAACTAGAGCTCAGTTGTTTGTCATGCAACCACACTGCCTACAACTGGCTCTAATTAATCCCCTGCTTACATCTGACTGTAATTAGTCCACGGTTGTGTTCAGCTGAATGACTTCTGTGGGGAACACTCAGAATGAGGTTCTCAGTTATTGCAACATGGGATCATTTCACTGCTTTCAAGGCTTCTTAGGAAGAATTCCGTAATCTTGCTCCCAGCAGGCCTCAGGCTGTTCAGGGTGAACATCTCCTTGTAAATCCCGCATGGTTTCTTGTACACCCGT
>NW_012269095.1:0-1472 GCF_000151885.1 Dipodomys ordii
AGATTTTGAGATCCCCCTCCCAGGTTAGTTTAATGGGAGGGTGATCTGCTTTGAGAATCACGAAAGAGGGGTATGCAGTGATGAGGCTAGGTTCTAGGTAGAGTTGAGGCCTTTCAACAAACAGTAGCTTTTCCCTGGGGCTATTTTGTGAAAAACTCACAGTGCCCAGCTTGAAGCCATTCTCAGGGTTTCTGCTTTTCAATTGATTGCGGAGGCTGCTAGAGGGAGGGGCAGCCTATAGCTCTGGTTACCCAGTGTGGGAAGCCACTCCAATGGCTGGCGCCTGACCTGGGTGACTTTTCCCTGGATGGAGCTGGGTCTGGCAGGTCACTTCGCCTTTAATTTCTTGTGACCTGCTAAATGACTCGTTTTATTCCAAGGCCTGAGTTTGAGCTAGCAGCTCTGCCGAGCTTTGCTGGTATCCAAGAGGGAGATCACCGGTGCTAGGCAGGGAGGGCTGGCCTTCCCTCCTCTGCTCCCTGAGAAGGAGTGAGGAAGTCAGGCTTCTACTCACGCCGAGTCTTGGTTCCTGGGTCGTCTCTGGTCTGCAAACTGCAGGATGAAGATGTCAGCTCCTTGTCGGTTCTTGCTGGTGTTGAGTAGAATCCACTCGCCCGCTGCGTCTGACTCCTTTGTCTCGGGCTCTCTGTGACTCAGCTATGGCTTCAGCTGCCGCCGTGACCCTGCCGCCGCTGCACTGGTTGCTGGCAAGTGCTCAGATGTGTCTCCTTGCCTTGGCTTCCCCTCTGTTGCCTAACTCTCTGTCCTGTGATGGCACACTTGGTGTGATTCTCTGGCTTAGGACTGTTCACTGGAACTCTAAAACTGCTTTCTATGCGAGAGCTTGTTCAGAATCCAGCTTCTCCTCCGCCATCTTCCTGGAACTCTTAAAAAGTTTATATTCTTAATGGTAAAAACTTTAAAAATATTTCCTTCTATAATAATTTCCTCTAGCCAGGCACCAGTGGCTCATAGTTGTAATCTTAGCTACTCAGGAGGCTGAGATCTAAGGACATTGGTTCAAAGCCAGACCGGACAGGAAAGTCTGTGGGACTCTTATCTCCTGTTAACCATCAGAAAACCAGAAGTGGAGCTATGGCTCAAGTGGTAGAGCACTTGACTTGAGCTGAAGAGTCTAAGGACAGTGCCCAGGCCCAGAGTTCAAGACCCATGACCAACAACAACAATGAAAAATTCCTTCTAGGTTTATTACATTTAAAGTACAGCACTGTTTTTTTTACAACCATATTATTTGCAAAAACACACTAGAATATCTTGTTCCTATCTAACTATAACTTAATACTCATTGATCCACCCTCCCACTCGCTTTCTCCAACCTCTGGTAACCACATTGTACTCTCAACTACTATGAGATCAATTTTTCTACATTTCACCTTTCAGTGAGACCACACAGTGCTTATCTTTCTGTGCCTGGCTTATTTTATTTTACATAATACTTTTTAGTCCCATTG
>NW_012269096.1:0-1148 GCF_000151885.1 Dipodomys ordii
CACACACACACACACACACACACACACACACACACACACACACACACACGCCACCTTTGTCTGGCACTGGTGGCTTATACCTGAAATCCTAGCTACTCAGGAGCTCAGGAGGCTGAAATTTGAGGATTACCATTCAAAGCCAGCCATGGAAAGACAAAAATCCAACAGACTCTCATTTCCAATTAACCAGCAAAAAGTTGAAAGTGGACGTGTGGCTCAAGTGGTAGAGTGTCAGCCTTGAGGAAAAAAGCCAGGAGAGCTAGTTCAAGCACAAAAACAAAAACTACTGCCACAACAAAACATCTACCCAATTATTCCTCAAGAAAAACATCATCTTAGAAGGACAGACATCTACTTATCACAAGATACTTGTGTCAGTTTACAGATAAAAGCAAGGACAAGAAAAAAGAAAAGACCAGAAACAGTAGGACAGCAAATGCCAGGAGATCCTGTCAAAGCTTGTGGAAGCTAGCTAGGTAGATTCTATGGTTTAGGAGCTGGCAGCCTGACTAGTAACCAGGCAGGCCTCAGAAACGCCCTCCAACCTCTAGTCCTGTTTCTTCCTCTGGGAAGGGAGTTTGGGTTAGTTAGCACATCAGTGGCCTTTCCCACACTTCAGGATGCTGGCACTGCTGGGGGGGAAATGGATGAATGCCCAGAACCACTGTCTTCACCCCATTTCCAGAGGCTGTCCAGCCACAAGTAGACAGTCCAAGGATGTCAAGGAAAGAGGCTGAGGTGTGAGGGTAGAAAAGAAGAGGCTGAAAGTTCAGGCAGAGAGTGGAAGAAGAGCAGTGGTACTTGACTGTAATCACAGCTACTCTCGAGGCACAAGCTAGAGGGGAACCCTATCGAGAAACACTAAAAACAAAAGAGTACGGGTGTGGTTCACAAAGTAGAGTATCTGCTTAGCAAGGGTGAGGTCCAGAATTCTAAGCCCCTGTAGCAAAGGGAGTGTAGGGGGGAGGGGAGGAAGGAGAGAAAGCAAACTGAAAGATAGACCAAACAGAAGATCTAAGCCTTCAGGGCTTAGGGATGTAGCAAAAAGAATAGGGTGATTGGTTAGCTTCTGTGAGGCAAAGATGGAGAGAAGACAGAGAAGCTTCTGAGAGGCTGTGTGTGTGTGTGTGTGTGTGTGTGTGTGTGTG
>NW_012269096.1:3162-6814 GCF_000151885.1 Dipodomys ordii
CAGCGCCACTTCCGGTTTTCTAGTGGTTTATTGGAGATAAGAGTCTCATGGACTTTCCTGCTCTGGCTGGCTTTGAACGTGATCCTCAGATCTCAGCCTCCTGAGTAGCTAGGATTACAGGCGTGAGCCACCAGTGGCCTGTAGTTGTTGTTATTTGTACTGTTCCTGGGCCTTGAACTTAGGGCCTGGTCACTGTCCCTGATTCTTTTTTTTTTGGTCAGTTGTGGGGATTGAACTCAGGTCTGGGTTCTGTCCTGAGCTTTTCTGCTCAGCAATTTACCACTTTAAGCCACAGCTCCACTTCTGGTTTTCTGGTGGTTAATTGGAGATAAGAGAGTCATGGGTTTTCTTGCCTGGGTTGGCTATGAACTGGGATCCTCAGATCTCAGCCTCTTGAGTAGCTAGGATTACAAGTATGAGCTACCAGCCTGGGCTCTTTTTTGAGGCAGAGAGTGTATATATGTGTATATGTATGTATGTATATATATATATATATATATATATATATATATATATCTCACATATCTCATTAGCTAGTCTTGAGCTATCCATCCTCCTGCCTCTGCCTCCTAAGTTCTGGGATTATAGGTATTTGGTACCATACCTGGTTTAATTACATGTTTTAAGTAAGTAATATGCTAAACATTATGCTAGGTACAGCAAGAAATTTTAAAAAAGAAAAGAAAATGGAGCATGTAGTTAAGAGTACTGAAGGGGAGAAAAGATGAACTTTAGTCCACTAGGTTTTTAAGTGTCTGAATAGGCCAGAGAAAAGAAAGTAGTGTATATGAGGAGGGAGGGAGTGGTCTGAAGGGTGAGACTTACTGCCACTTCTAGGGACTTCCTCCTTGCTACCCAAGCCACTCTCCAGAATGGCTAGATTGGATGGGGGAATCATTGCCTTGTGAGAAGAGGCAATTCAAGTTTTGTTATCATCCAGAAAGATTTCTGTGTGAAACAGCGAGGGAATGAGGGAGGATGGGAGGGGGAAGGGAGGGAGGAAGGGAGGAGAGAGAAAGAAAAAAAGAGAGACAGAGATAGAGACCAAGTCAGACAGACAGACACACACACACACACACACACACACACACACACAGAGAATGAGACATCCTAAAAGCCATTTTCCAAGTTCCTAGCAGCCTGAGGGATTGGCAGGGACCTTTGAGAATTTCACAATGCTGAGTACAGAGAAGGTTCAGTGCGATGGTGTGGATATGATGTCCCTCCCCTCCTCCCCAGCATTCATATGTTGGAAGCTTGGTCCTAAGTGTGGCAGTGTTATGATGGAACTTTAAGAGGTAGAGTCCAGGAGCCTGGGAGCTTCAGACTTGTGCCTGTAATCCTAGCTACTCAGGAGGCTGAGATCTGAGGCTCATGATTCAAACTCTAATTTCCAATTAACTACCAAAAGAAAAGCTGGAAGTAGAGCTATGGCTCAAGTGGCAGAGTACAAGCTTTGAGCAAAAAAAGCTCAGGGATAGTGCCCAGGCCCTGAGTTCAAGCACCAGGTCTCTCCCCCCCACCCCCAATAAAAAGAGGTAGAGCCTAGGAACATGGAAAGTGGCTCATGTGAGGCCCTGAGCTCAAGCTCAGTGCTAGCTCCCACCGCCAAAGAGGCAGGGCCTCATGAGAAGTGATTGTGTAGTGTCTGCTCTTATGAAGGGATTCATGTAGGTCTCACCTGTACCAGAGTAGCTTAGTTCTTCCAAGATTAGGTTACTATAAAGCCATTACTGAATTGTCTTGGCCCATCTCTGAATATGGCTGGTTCCCTTTTCGCTTCTCTGTCATGTTGTCATGCAGCTAAAGGGCTCTGACCAAGATGCTAGCATATGCTGCTTG
Organism: Dipodomys ordii; assembly: GCF_000151885.1. NCBI lineage: Eukaryota > Metazoa > Chordata > Mammalia > Rodentia > Heteromyidae > Dipodomys > Dipodomys ordii. The sequence goes on from NW_012269096.1 coordinate 5,005, forward strand.
GGCCTACTAGCCACCACCACAGTTATGAGCCAAATAAACCTGTTTAACATTATAAAATACCCAGTCTCTGGTATTTTGTTATAGCAGTACAGAGTTACCAAGTGACTTGTCCAAGATCTGCCTGGTGCCAGTGGCTCACACCTATAATCCTAGCTACTGGGGAGGCAGAGATCTGAGGATTGTGGTTCGAAGCCAGCCCTGGCAGGAAAGTCATCGAGACTTTCAACAAACTACTCAGAAAAAACTGGAAGTGGTGCTGTGCCTCAAGTGAGTGGTAGAATGCTAGCCTTGAGCACAAAGAAGCTCAGGGATAGCTCTCAGGCCCTGAGTTCAAGCCAAAAAAAAAAATCTCTTGTCCCCTCCATGATTTTTCCCATTACTGTGTTCCAACCTCTTATTTTACAAAGAGGCTAGTGCTGCCACCAAAACAGCTGAATTACCTCATTTCTAAAAGGCGTTATGAATTCGGCTATATTATGTAGCATGGGGCGAAGATGTTGAGAGCAGGCGTAACGTTGTAATTCATGTCCCACTTATATATTTATCTTTGCTGGGGTTTGTAAATCTTTGGAAACAGCCTTAAATCATTATTGGAACGAAGTAGGGAGGAAAAAATAATCATAATACTATATAATTACAAGTGAGGAATAGACCTATGATCCTATTAATTGCCTTCCCTGCAATCTTTATTTTTAGTATTTTGAGACTAATTAAAGGATTAGCCCTCCATTCGTGGAGGAGGTGGGTTCCCCTTAAACTCTCAACTAACAGCACCTATTCCAAGAGTGGCCTGGTGTCAGGTGCCACCTGCGATGCTGTGAGAGGCACACCAGTGCTGTGTGCTCTGTAGTTACTCTCTTCTGACAAGAAACTCTGGCAATGGCTGGAAAATAAACCCCCAGCAAGGAAGAAGCTGAGAGGAGAGGAGAGGCATTAATCATCGTCCGCAGACTTAAAGCAGAGGACAATGGCTGGTTCGAGGAAGACAGAACCTAAATTATCTTGGAGATTGATCTTCTCTCCTCCCTGTTCCCTGTGCCAGCAAGCAGGCTAGAAAGGTCCTGGTGCAGCAGCCCACTGGCATTGAACCCACGAGGGTATCCACTGGCTGCCAGTGTGCTTTGTCATAGAGCAGGGCAGGGCTTACTTTCCGTGGATCATCCCAGTTTTCTACCGCCCTTGATCAGCTCTGTCTTACAAAGCTATTGGGGGTGGGGGGGAGGGAGGGGGGAGGGGAGGATCCTCAGAGGGATCAGCAGGATAAATTTGCTGCAGGACAATGATGGCCTCCTGGGACATCATTTGCATGCCAGGATGCAGCACGTCTATTTGCCTTCAGATCCGAATAAAACATCCAATTATGACTGAGCCAGGGGAATTGGCAGAATAATGAAGCTGACCACAGGTGCCTAGGATGTGAGACATTTGGTTGCCAAGTGCCCCACCATGGCGGTGTTGGGAATCAGGGGCACGTGTCCAGGGCACATGAATTGTCCTGGATGCCTCTGTTTCCACATCTGTGAAATGGAGATAATCCTACTTAAATACCTGCAGTAGAGTCCTTTTATATAGGAAAGGAGATTCTCCGTGTATGTAAACTGTTTAGAAAGCCATACATGAAGGCTCATGTCTGTGATTCCAGCACTTGGGAGATTGAAGAAGGCAGATTTGAGGCTAGCCTGGGCTTCATAGGAAGCCTCTGACTCAAAAAAAGAAGGAAGTGGCGCTGTGGCTCAAGTGGTAGAGCGCTAGCCTTGAGCTGAAGAGCTGAGGGACAGCACCCAGGCCCAGAGTTCAGGCCCCACGACTG
>NW_012269097.1:0-2308 GCF_000151885.1 Dipodomys ordii
CTGTCCCTCAGCTCTTCAGCTCAAGGCTAGCGCTCTACCACTTGAGCCACAGCACCACTTCTGGCTTTTTTCTTTTTTCTTTTGTGGTGCTGAGGAATTGAACCCAGGGCCTCATGCATACAAGACAAGCGCTCTACCACTGAGCCACCTTCCCAGCTCTCATGATGCTCTTGCTGCCTGCCTCAGCCTCCAGAGAGCTGGGAAAGACAGCTTGCCTTGCTTTATTTTGAAACAGCTTTATTGGGGGTACAATTGGCATATAATAAACTGCATATATGTAAAGTATACAACTTGGGGGTGGGGGACATAGCTCAATGATGGAGGGATTATTTAGCCTGTGAAAGGCTCTGTATTTGATACTTAGTACAGGGGAAGAAAAACAATTGCTGACCCTATCCACCTACACACACCATTCCCTCCTCCCTTTTGGTAATAATCCCTCCTACCCAGTCCCAGGGGGATCCACTTGCTAAAACACTGAAGATTAGGGTTTCTCACAAACAGATGAGGAAAGTGAGGCACAGAAAAGTGATGTAACTTGGCTCTGGTGCCACAAAACTAGGTGTGCAGAGCTAGAACAGCAAGACCCTGCAGAACGGTTCGTTAACCTCTGCTGCTAACTGACAGCCAGAAGCAGTGGGACCCTGCATGAAGGGAGCAGTTAAGCATCAATGCAGGTATGGTTGGCACACTGCTAGGAATGCAATCTCTACCTTCAGCCAGCCTGGTCCCAGCCCCGTGGTCCCTAAGCTCTTGAAAGCACAGGGCCCTAAGGCACTGGCTGTGCAGCAACTGCAGCCCAAAGGGCAGTTCTAAGAATCTATGCAGCCACAAATCAGGAGAGACGTGCATAAAAATAGCACAAACCCAGGGCGCAGGGGGCCGTTCCCTCCTAGCAGCATCTCCTACGCTGCTGCGCTGCGGTGCCAGACCAGTGACTCACAGCGGGAACACTGCCTGCGTCCCGGGGCCAGGGGAGCTGAAAAGCAGCAAGGAGGCTTAAAACCCAGCCTTGAAGGCAAATGCCTGGAATGGGATAAATGACTCACCACTGCATTTCCTTGCAGAGGGACTGAGGTGGGAAAAATGAGTCCTCTATGTCTGTTCTTTGTTACTTGGCATGACAAGAGACCTAGTACCCCAAAAGAGAATCAGACTTCTTTTTTTTGTTGTTGTTGGTCGTGGGCTTAACTCTGGGCCTGAGTGCTGTCACTCAGCTCTCTTCGGATCAAGGCTAGCACCAATCCCAGTTTTCTGATGGTTTACTAGAGATAAGAGTCTCACAGACTTTCCTGCCAGGGCTGGCTTTGAACCATGATCCTCAGATCTCAGCCTCCTGAGAAGCTAGGATTACAGGCTTGCCTCCACCTATGACAGCCAAAAATAGCTCCAGCAGACACCGCTAAGTATTCCCCCACTCCACCCAGGGGACAAAATAAGCCCTTGTGTCTCCCTGAAACAGTGAAAGTGAACAACCCCTGTCTGCATGCAAGCTCTAAGTCATAGGTCAGTGTTCCCAACCAGTCATGAAGGTTGGGAAATAAAACAAGCAAGGAAAAGTTGGATGGAGCTAATTTTACTAACAAAATTAAAGCCTAAAACACTCTCAGTACCTTAAAGGTTGCTTTTGTGGTTGTTGCTAATGATTTAAAACATGAGCTCTCTTGATGTATGATGAAAAGGGTAGGAAAGTGTATTGCAAACAAAGGGAAAAATCCATCATTTGGGGGCTGGGAAGGTGGCTCAGTGGTAGAGTGCTTGCCTTGCATACATGAAACCCTGGGTTCGATTCCTCAGCACCACATGAGCAGAAAAAGCCAGAAGGGGCGCTGTAGATCAAGTGGTAGAGCGCTAGCCTTGAGCTGAAGAGCTGTGGGACAGTGCCCAAGCCCAGAATTCAGGCCCCACGACTGACAAAAAAAACATAATTTTCCCACTAAACCATGATCTAAGAACACCAAGAAAAATTAAATATTGCTTTCTAAAGAAAATAACGCCTTGCTGGGCACTAGTGGCTCACAAGTAATCCTAGCTACTCAGAAGGCTGAGATCTGAGGATAACAGATCAATGCCAGCCCAGGCAGAAAAGTCCGGGAATGGCATGGTAGCTCAAATGGTAGACTGCTAGCCTTGAGCCAGAGTCAAGCCCCACGACAAAAAGAAAAAAAAAAGCCTGTATTTATCAGTCCTGACTGCACTGTAGAATCAGGTGGGAAACTGGCCAATGCTTTTCACATTTTCATGCTCCAATCCCTTGAAGATCTTGCTTTTTTTTTTTTTGATCAGTTGTGGGGCTTGAACTCTGGGC
>NW_012269097.1:8695-10892 GCF_000151885.1 Dipodomys ordii
TGGGCCTGAACTCTGGGCCTGGGCGCTGTCCCTCAGCTCTTCAGCTCAAGGCTAGCGCTCTACCACTTGAGCCACAGAGCCACTTCCGGCTTTTTTTCTTTTTGCTTCTGTGGTGCTGAGGAATCGAACCCAGGGCCTCAGGCATGCGAGGCAAGCACTCTACCACTGAGCCACCTTCCCAGCCCTGCAGTCATACTTTTAACTGACAGGAACAACACAAAAGCACAGCACAAAGGGACAGGCCCAAGTAAGACACAGAAGAGCATCAGGGCCTTGATGGTTGGGAAGAGAAAGGTGGAATGAGGGAAAGTGTGTACTTCATGTACATATGATAAAAGGTACAATCTCACTCTCCTATTACAACTCATATAGACTAAAAAGCCTCCTGATAGGCTGGGAAGGTGGTTCAGTGGTAGAATCCTTTCCTAGCATGCATGAAGCCCTGGGTTCAATTCATCAGTACCACTCTAAACAGTGGCACTATTGCTCAAGTGGTAGAGCACTAGCTTTGAGCAAAATAAGCTCAGAGACAGTGCCTAGGCCCTGAGTTCAAGCCCCAGGACTGGCAAAAAAAAAAAAAAAAGTTCATGTTGAGCTTAGCACCATTTACAAGTTATTTACAAGTTACAGAGCATAAAGAGTTCCTTGGCCCAACTCTGAGTCTTGATGTTACTGGGAAGCTGTACAGTGCAATAGCTAGCTTCAGGCTCTGGAATCAATAAAGTGCAGATCTGAATCACATCTGCAAACAACTAGTAGTAAGTCCTATGAAGAAGAATTTTCTGGAGTAAGGTCAGGCAGAGGGCTTGAACTCAGGCTTGGGAGCTGTCCCCAAGCTATATGCTCAAGACCAGTGCTCTATCACTTGAATCACAGCCCCACTTCCAGCTCTTTTTGGTGGTTAATTGGAAATAAGAGTCTCACAGATTTTTCTGCCAAGCTGGCTTCAAACTGCAACCCTCAGATCTCAGACTCCTGAGTAGCTAGGGGAAAGAGCAAGAGACACCTGACTAATATTTTCTTTAAATGAGAATTTAACACTTACTAGTTCCAGGTACAATTCTAAATACTTTAAAACTACTACATAGGGCTGGGAAGGTAGCTCAGTGGTAGAGCGCTTGCCTTGCATGCTTGAGGCCCTGTGTTCGATTCCTCAGCACCACATAAGCAAAAAGAAAAAAAGAGCCGGAAGTGGAGCTGTGGCTCAAGTGGTAGAGCGCTAGCCTTGAGCTGAAGAGCTAAGGGACAGCGCCCAGGCCCAGAGTTCAGGCCCCACGACCGGACCAAAAATAAAATAAAATAAAACTACTACATAATTTTTAAAGATGTACTATTATAGTATCTTATGTAAGTATATAGTACTAGAGAGGCTGCTCAAGGCCGTAGCTTCTTAAGACTTAGAGCCAGGACTCAAACCCAGATAGTCTAATGCTAGAGTCTACACTATGTTTCTTCTAATCCTGTTTCTTCAATTATACAAAAAGCTCACAGATAGGTCTACTATAGCCTGGAGAGTCACGAGCTATTACCAGTACACAGTAAGATATATGTTTGATGCTTGCAACTCGTCATGACAGTAATGAATCATCACTCTATCATCTACCTTTATCTCATATCAGCCAAGAACATAAAAAATATTTTGACTAGGGAAAGATCTTCAAGGCCCTTTGCAGTAGGGTACGTTAGAAATCAGGAGGACTAAGGTTCAAAGGACAAGCCTGGTCAAATTATGAAACCCCACCTCAATCAACAACGTGGTGCACACCTGTCATCCTGGCTGCTTGGGAGATACAGTTAAGAGACTTCAAGTACAAGCCCAGCTCAGGCAAAAAATGAGACCTTATCTGAAAAATATCCTAAAGCAAAATGGACTGAAGGCATTGTTCAAGCACAGGGTGCTTGTTAAGGCCCTGAGTTTAACCCACAGTATTATAAAAAAAAAATTTTTTTTTAAGATTTTAAAGCCAGGTGCCGGTGGCTCACATCTTTAATCCTAGCTACTCAGGAGACTGAGATCTGAGGATCATGGCTCAAAGCCAGCCAGTGCAGAAAAGTCCATGAGACTCCTACCTCCAATAAACCACCAGAAAACTAAAAGTGGCACTATGGCTCAAGTGGTAGAGCATTAGCCTTGAGCTGAGGATTGAGGGACAGCACCCAGGCCCAGAATTCAAGCCCCATAACCAACCAAAAAAAA
>NW_012269098.1:0-1624 GCF_000151885.1 Dipodomys ordii
AGCGCCCAGGCCCAGAGTTCAAGCCCCACGACCGGACCCCAAAAAAAACAAACAAACAGAGCAGTTACTATTTCATAAGTCAGGTAACAAGTACAATTCTTTTGGGAGTATTGTCACCCCTTCCTTCTCTTTCCCCTAAATTCTTCCTTGAAGTTACATAGTCTTTTGTTTTCAGAAGTTTCTAGTCTAGGCTTGCTTGTGTCAGTACTGTGGCTTGAACTCAAGGCCAGGTGCTCTCCCTTGGTTTTTTCTTCAAGGTTGGTTTGCTGCCACTTTAGCCACACCTCTACCCTAGCATTTTTGCTAGTTAATTAGAGGTGGAGTCTCTGGGACTTTTCTACCTGGGTTAGCCTTGAACCTTGATCCTCCAGGTCTCAGCCTCCTAAGTAGCAAGGATTACAGGTGTGAGCCCCTGGTTTTGAGCTTTATTTTGCTCTTTATAAAGTCCAATAGTACTTTGGGAATACTAATAAGTGTGGCTACTATACAACTTTTGGGATTTCTTGGGTCAGAAGTACAATATAAAAATCATTCTAAATTCCTCTAAGATTAGAAAGCTGAGTGCATCTCTAAAGACATAGCAAAAGTGTCCATTGCTAGTCTCTTTTACTGGTAATACTAAACTATGTAGGGAGGTTGAAAGTGGAAAGTTATAGGAAAAACGTGATGCATTGAAATCTTAAATCTACTTGTCATTTTGAAGTTCTGTGCCTTAGCTGACATTAACACAGGCAGAAGTTTAAAAGGATTGATTCTAAAATATTTATTAAAATTTAGAAATGATTGTAAGTTGTAATTGGTAATTGTATTTAGAACCTTAATGGAAATGAAGAACTGAGAATATAATTATCAAGTAAGAGTATTACATTTCTAAGATGTAGGAATATTATTTTTACTACATAGACTCAGGAGACAATAACTTGGTTTTTCCAGTTAGTATTTATTTATTTAGTGCCAATACTGGGTCTTAAACTCAGGGCTTCACCCCCTTGCTTAATTTTTTTCTGGTATTCTACCACTTGAACCACACATCTCCTTCCATATGTTTGCTAGTTAATTAGAGATAAGAGTCTCATGGGCTTTTCTGCTTCACTTGACTTTGAACTCACCCTCCTTTGTAGCAAGGATTATAGGTATGAGTCAGCTTTGCATAGTTAAGGAAGTAATTGTAAAGACAGAGTTTCCAGCAGAGAAAGTTTGAATGAGGAAGTTCATGGGAGAAAGTGAGTCATATACTTACTTGGTTGACAGTATCTGAAGGATCTAGAAACATTGAAGAGTGAATCTCTACATCTCCATATTGTGGTAGATTTTAGTATTCTTCTGCTTGACTAGGTTGGAAGAGAATATTAAAACCAAAAAAAAAAAAAATCTTCCACACAGTTGAAATGATACCCCTAGCCAATATTTGTAAACCAGTAAGATCTACCGTTATTAATGGAAATGTCCAATGGTATTGGTGCCTATGATCACTGTCTGGTACTTTCCTCTGCCTTATTTTATATATGATTGTATATCCATGATCATAGATGAATCTTACTTGTTTTGGGAGAGGCTTCATAGAGTTTTCTTTCGGTTTCCCTCCCTTCCCCTCCCTCCCTCCCCTCCCTTCCCCTCCCTTCCC
>NW_012269098.1:8069-13945 GCF_000151885.1 Dipodomys ordii
CTGGGCCTGGGCGCTGTCCCTCAGCTCTTCAGCTCAAGGCTAGCGCTCTACCACTTGAGCCACAGTGCCACTTCCGGCTTTTTTCTTTTTTTGCTTATGTGATGCTGAGGAATCGAACCCAGGCCTCAGGCATGCAAGGCAAATGCTCTACCACTGAGCCACCTTCCCAGCCCATCTTTTTGAATTTTCATGTCTTTAATTAACCTATTGGATTCTCTAAGGGGAATTCTTAATTTTGGCTTCTTTTTTTGCCTCTCAAGAAAATGCAGTGGAGATAAATTCAGAAAATTAATAGCCCTCTGGACACTATGAAGTACTAAACCTCTTTCTGGCTACATTTTGGAGGGAAAGTGGGTCTAGTGAAGTATGGCTAACACTGTAAGGCAGCTTTAATTTTTTATTTTGTATTTGAATATTTAATTGTAACTAATTCTAATTAAGATGTTATACAGAGGAGTTACTGTTTTATAAGTCAAGTGATAAATATACTTTTTTGTGTGTATGTAGACCATGGAGTTTGAACTCAGGGCCTGGACCCTTCCCTGAACTCTTTTCCTCGAGGCTAACACTCTTCCACTTTGAGTGGCAGTTCCACTTCCAGTCTTCTGTTGATTCATTGGAGATAAAAGTGTCACAGATTTGCCAGTGCAGGCTGGCCTTGACCCACAATCCTCAGATCTCAGCCTCCTGAGTTGCTAGGACTACAGGTGTGAACCACCAGCGTCCAGCATGAGAACAGTTCTTTTTTGACAATGTCACCCCTTCTTTTGCTTTCCCCAGTTTCCCCCTTCCTGTTCCTGCCCACAAGTTGCATAGTTCATTTTAATTTTCTATCATTAAGATACCTGTGATTATGTACACTCACTTATGTATAAGACACTCACCCCTCCAACCTTCACTCCAGTGTTTTAGGTTTTAATGCATTATTATTCACTTAAAACGCAACATCTGAAAATCAACAGGACTTCTTGTTCACTCATTGGCCATATATTAAGCATCTATACCTGTTCTATTGAGAGAACTAAATCATTACCCTACTTTTTTAGGTATAGACTATTTCAGTAGGAAAAAATAGGATTTATGTAGTACGTACCATAGAAAACATAATCCGGCCTGTCACTGGTGGTTCATGCCTAAAAACCTAGCTACTTAGGAGGCAGAAATCTGAAAACAAAGCCATACCCTCCCCCAAATAAAATCAGAAGTGGTAATAGTACAATTACTGTGATATTATATAATAAAGTATTTTTATGTCCCCAACTCTAGGTCAGAAGGGTAAATCCCATTAGCCTCAGCTGAAAATTCTCAGACATGAAAAGATGTATTACTACAGAAAAGGGCACAAACTAAGTAAGAATTAAAGCTTTCTGAATTCATTGGAGGCGGGGTGCATACATGCACCAGTACTGGGGCTTGAACTCAGGTCCTCGAGCTCTTATTTGGATTTTTCACTGAAGGCTGGTGCTGTACCACTTGGGCTGCACCTCTATTCTAGCTTTTTGCTGGTTTATTGGACATAAGAGTCCCTTAGATTCATCTGCCTTTTTGCTTCAAACCAAGATTCTCAAATCTCAATCTCCATGATAGTAAGGATTACAGGCATGTGCCACCAGTGCCTGGCTAACACTTCCTAATTCTTATTTATGGTTCTTCCAAATCTTTCAGATGATGATAATTTTTTTTTGAGCATTGAACTCTATTGATTCCATCAGAAGACCTAGCACAGGGCTGATTAGTTCTAACCAACAAATCTGAAGTTATCTCTATTTTCTTCTTTACTTAGGTATTTTATTGCAAGTTATTGGAAGAAGCAAACAGGGGCTCTTTTCCTGCAGAGATGGTGAATAAAATCTTTTCTAACATTTCATCAATAAATGCCTTCCATAGTAAATTCCTCTTGCCAGAGCTGGAGAAACGAATGCAAGAATGGTAAGAGGAATAGATAGAAATGCTTTGTTGTGTCTAAGGCAGGCATAGGAAATATGCTTGTCAGAAGTTATGTATGTATGTGCTGGCATTGGACTTGAACTCAGGGCCTCACTGTCTCACTTGGCTTTGTCACTCTACCACTTGAGCCATATCTCCACTTTCAGTTTTTTTTTTGCTGGTGAATAGTACATAAGAGCTTCTTGAATTTGCCTGTGTGGGCTTGGTTCAAACGTCAGTCCACAGATCTCAGCCTCTTGAGAAACTAGTATTACAGAACCTGGCTCCAAATCCTGCTTTTTTAATTAGCCTCACAGGAAAGCAGACATGATAAAGTGTAAGATTTTGTGTAGAAAATGAGATTCATCTCAAATTCTGTTCACTGCTCATTCTAGAAGAAACCATACAACCTGTTTTCATCTGCTCATTCTAAAAGAGACCATACAACCTGTTTTTCTTTTTTACATAGGGAAACCACTCCCAGAATTGGCGACATCCTTCAAAAATTGGCGCCATTCCTAAAGATGTACGGAGAGTATGTGAAAGGGTTTGACAATGCAATGGAGCTGATTAAAACGATGACAGAGCGAATTCCCCAGTTTAAATCCATGATTGAAGACATTCAGGTAACAGGGACAGCTTTGGTCATGCTAGTGAATTTTTCTATATGAATTCTGTGGGGAGATCTGGAGGTTTGTCTGAAACCTGAAGACAAAATCTATTCTTCTCTGCAAGTCATACATGTAAAATTAAAGTATTATTGAGCAGATGCCCCATTCTGTTAAATTCTCCATTTGTTTTTGAAACTGCATGTTATACACTTGTAATAAAAGTGCTTCAGAGTTCCAGGCCAACCTACATTACCTACTGAGACTCTTATCTCAAAAAAAAAAAAATTACTATTTTTCTAGGTGAAGTAAGTTCCAAGTTCTTGCCTTTTTTTTCCCACATTCCGTCAGTGTTGGAAATACAAAATATATGAAGAAGGATTATTACAAACCCCAAGGCTTTGGAAATCTCATTTTTTTGGCCACTTTTCAGATAGGCTCTCGGGCTACATACAGTCCTGGAAATCATTTGACAGGCTAGACATACATGCTTCTCATTAGCTGCCCTCGGTCATCTGCCTGTATTGATAATTTTGTATGACTTGAGCTTGATGCTCTAAACATCCAAGTTCCCCAAGGCTATATATAATATATATACATATATATGTGTATATATATGTATATATATATTATATGTATATGTTAGATATCTAATACATATATGTAATATATGTAAATATATAGAGATCCTGATTTTCTATTTTTATCAAACTTGGGCAATACATTTTAGTAATATTGTAGTAATTTCCATTCTTTAGTCAAAATTCAACATTGTTCATAACTTACTCTGATATAGTTTAAATAGAAAGGGGAAGCCAGGCACTGGCTTACACCTGTAATCATAGCTACTCAGTAGGCTGAGATTTAAGGATCTCCTGGGCAGACAAGTCCAAGAAACATAATTCCAATTCAGCCTGTGGTGTTCTAAAAAGTGCTTCAGTGGTACCCTTTGAATTCCTCTTATTTTAGAACTATACTTTATTTTCCCATTAAGATGCAGCTGAGGTTATCAGGTGTATCTTAATTTAACATAGCTTACTTCAGATCATTCTAGCCTTAGTTCTGGTGAAGTGTACACAATTTGTTCTAATCCTAATATGTTCCTTCCTTCATGCTCAGTGCTATTAGTACAATGTGTAAGTGTGTGCAAGTGTGCGTGCAGGTGAGCTAGGTCCTGGGCTTGAACTCAGGGCTTAGGTGCTGTCCTGGACCTTCTTTTCTCAAGGACAATACTCTTCCACTTGAGCCACACCTCCACTTCTAGCTTTTTGAGTCTTTTTTTTTTTTTTGTCAGTTTTAGGGCCTGAACTCTGGGCCTGGGCGCTGTCCCTCCGCTCTTCAGCTCAAGGCTAGTGCTCTACCACTTCAGCCACAGCACCACTTCTGACTTTTTCTGCTTATGTGGTGTTGAGGAATCGAACCCAGGGCCTCATGCATGCAAGGCAAGCACTCTACCACTGAGCCACCTTCCCAGCCCCCACTTCTAGCTTTTTAGTGGTTATTTGAGATAAGAGTCTCATGGAGGGGTTGGGAAGGTGGCTCAGTGGTAGAGCGCTTGCCTTGCATGCTCAAGGCCCTGGGTTCGATTCCTCAGCACCACATAAGCAGGAAAAAAAAAAAGAGTCTCATGGACTTTGCTACTAGGCTGGTTTTGAACTCAGCCTATGGAGTAGCTAGGATTATAGGTATGAGCCAGTGGCTCCTGATTATTATTTTGTATACATTTGAAACACTTTTATGTTCTTAAAAAATCCAACTGTAGAGTGGGCTGGGAAGATGGCTCAGTGGTAGAGTGCTTGCTTTGAATGCATGAGGCCCTAGGTTCCATTTCTCAGTACCACATAAGCAGAAAAAAACTGGAACTGGTGCTGTGGCTCAAGTGGTAGAGTGCTAGCCTTGAGCTGAAGAGCTGAGGGACAGTGCCCAGGCCTAGAGTTCAGGCCCCATGACACACACACACACACACACACACACACACACACACACACACACACCCAACTGTAGAGTGACACACACACACACACACACACACACACACACACACACACACACCCAACTGTAGAGTGCTGTATAATTATATTTTATAAAGTTAAAGGAGGATATGAAAAAAGTGTCTGTGTGCATAGTGTCTGTTAACATATACCTGTTTTCAGCATGGAGATGATTATTGTTTCTCTTATTGTAGACCACCCATTGTTTTTAATCTGAGAAAACTTGCCTGTATTGGGACTTGAATTCAGGGCTTTGTGCTTGCTTAGCTTGCTCATTCAGCTGATGTTCTATAACTTGAACCATACCTCCAGCCTGGCTTTTTGCTGATTATTTTTTACCAGGCTGCTTTGAATTGAGATCCTCTGGATCTCAGCCTTCTGTATAACCAAGATGATAAGCATGAGCCACCAGTCCCAGACAAAATGTCGTTCATTTTCCTTTAATTTCTTTTTCTCTGTTTTTTAAATTGTACAATGTGTAGTCATCATTCTTGGATGTTTCTTGATTCTTCTGTTGCCTCATCTGTTATTGAACCCCTTTCATTTCAGTTACACTTTTGAATCCCAAAATTGTCATTTGATTCTTTTCTCTGTCTTCCCCTTTCTAATCATAGGTCTCCTCCTTGAAAAATCATCATTTTCATCCATTGTTTTCATGTTCCTTCACTTCATTAAACCTTATTTCATTGCCTTGAACATATTCAAAACAGGGACATTGATGTTCAACAGCTAGACATATGAATGCAATTCTTTTTTTTTGCTTTTTTTTTTTTTTTTGGTCCGGTCGTGGGGCCTGAACTCTGGGCCTGGATGCTATCCCTCAGCATTTCAGCTCAAGGCTAGCGCTCTACCACTTGAGCCACAGCGCCACTTCCGGCTTTTTTTTTCTTTTTGCTTATGTGGTGCTGAGGAATCGAACCCAGGGCCTCATGCATGCAAGGCAAGCGCTCTACCACTGAGCCACCTTCCCAGCCCCATGAATGCAATTATTTTTGCTCCTTTATCAGTTTTCCTTCATCTTTGCATCTCTTTTTTTTTTCTTTCTTTCTTGTCTGAGACTAGAATTTAATAACTCATTGTTTACCACTCAGGTGGTAACCTGAGCCACACCTCCAACCCCTGCCTTTCTCATAATTTTGTCCTAGCCTTGGGGCTTGAACTCAGGTACTGGGTGCTGCCCCTGAGCTTTTTTTGCTCAAGGCTAGCACTTTACCACTTGAGCCATAGCTCTACTTCTGGCTTTTTGATTGCTAATTGGAGAAAAAGGAGTCTCTCAGATTTTCCTACCTAAGCTAACTTTGAATCAAGATCTGCAGATCTTAGCCTCCTGAGTAACTAGGATTACTAGATA
>NW_012269099.1:0-1944 GCF_000151885.1 Dipodomys ordii
TGTGTGTGTGTGTGTGTGTGTGTGTGTGTATATATATATATATATATATATATATATATATATATATATATTCCTCTTTGTTTAAAAACTATTGGATAGTTGGGTGCAGGTGCCTCACACCTGTAATCCTAGACTCTCAAGAGGCTGAGATTTGAGGATTGTGGTTCAAAGCTAGACCAGAAAGGATAGCCCATGGCATTTTTATCCAATCAATTACCAAAAAGCCAGAAGTAGAGCTGTGACTCCATTCCAGGTACTAGAGTACCAGCCTTGAATGAAAAAGCTAAGGGACAGTGTCCAGGCCCTGAATTAAAGCCCCAGTAAAAGCACAAGTAGAAGCTATTGAATCATTTTCTTTTATCTGTTGGGAAAAGAGGTGTTTGGGTCTCTGTCAGCTTTCCCTGACTGTAGTAAAGTACTGGCTTATAGAAAATAATGTCAGTAAAGGGCCTGATGACATCTCACTTACAAAAATTACCCACATTTTTGGACAGAGTAAGGCTCCCACTGCCTCTTGGACAGCTTTCAGGACAGCAGCTGCTGAGGCAATATTAGCCTCTCTATTTCCTGTCTAGGATTTTCTAGTCTGTTCTGGGAACTAGATGGCCCACATAGGTAGAGAACTTATCTCCTCTCCTCATCTGCTCCTTGAGATATAGATAAGGTTTGGTCTGGATCCCTAACTCAGAGACTCTCTGCAAGAGGTCTGTGAATTCATGAGTTGGGCATGCTTTCTGCTAGTGTTTGTATTTCTTAGGTGGGGCAGGGGCAGTCCAGTCTAAGCTGCTGTAAGAAAGACGCCCAAAACAGAAATAGCTTAAACATAGCTTAAGTAATGGTTCAGATGTTTCCAAAACAAAGAAGGTATAGCCATTCTTCCCTGCACAGCTTTCATGCCGAGTCTGAGGTGACTGATCTAGCTTCGAGTGACATCTGTGTCCCAGGCAGCAGGAAAGCAGGAATAAGAGATCCAGCGCATGCCCATGCTCCAAAGTCACATTGTGCAAGTGGTAGTCATCATTTATGCTCATTTTTTGCCTTACAGTACTTGTTGCATTGCATAACTAGCTGCAATCAGAGTCTAGCTGGAATCAGAGTCATTGACTGAGTTGTCTAACAACAAAAACCAAAATCCTTTGAGCAAGGGAAAGAGAAAATGGAGGTTGGAGAGCACCAACAGTTCCTATCACAAGATACTCTCCAGCCATTCAAATATTCATTCACACTCTGCTGAGTTGGAATATTCTTGCCCCATCCCTAAAGGGGGCAACACAATATTCCATCTAGTTATTGGATCCAGCTCCACATGTGGGCTCTTCCCTGAAGAGCTGTCTTTTCCATCAAGCCTAAATATGGCTCCTGGGAGCCTGTGGGAAAGTTACAGACCAGTTCTATGCATAAGCTCTTGCACATGCGTCTACACACAGTCTACCCTGGTAAAGTAGAATCCATGAACTATGATTAACAAGCATTAAGAAAGAAAAAAGGAAGAAATACAGCAGCGATGCTTTGTAATAATTACTGAAGCACCCTTCCTTGACTGGGAGGTAATCAAATGTTCTTGATGTGATCCTGCTGAGAAGTTCTTCCTCTTTCCTTGTTCTCACTTGTCACATTTGAAAAGCGTGATGAAGACTATGGCCTCCTTGGGAAGTTTGCAGAGATTTTGCAACTTGCTTCTTGCTTGGCGTGTATTTAGGGATTGGGTTGTTTCGAGGATGAAAGAATTACAGGCTTTTGGGTACTAGATTTGTGGTTCCTTTGGCAATTAAGTTCCTCAGGAAAAAAAAAAGTTTGTTTTCTGGCTATTTAGTACCAGTTGGTTCTATGTATACATGACTATTGCCAAAGAACCCATTCAAATAGTGTTTTCATACTGATCTTACAATTAACTGGTCTTTGTGATCTTGTTCTCTCACTTGCTGTCTTTCTCTCCCTCTCTCA
>NW_012269099.1:7119-10601 GCF_000151885.1 Dipodomys ordii
ACTAAAGCTACCAGCACAACTATGTTTATTGCAGCATTATTTACCATAGCTAAGATATGGAACCAACCCAGATGCCCCTCCGTAAATGAATGGATCAAGAAAATGTGATATATACACATATATATATACATATATAATGGTCTTCTATGCTTCCATCAGAAATAATGACACTGCCCCGCTTGTTAGGAAATGGAAAGACTTGGAAAAACTCATATTAAGTGAAGTAAGCCAGTCCCAAAGAAATATAAGTCCCATGGTTTTCCTTATTTGCAATAATTAGTATACATCTAGGACAATCTTATCAGATGAGCAGAATAGCTCAATAGCTATGTACATATGACCATAAAAGATGATGTTAAGTGAAATGAACTCCAAGACATGGACACAAGAGGTTTTTCTTTGTTGTTGTTGTTGTTAATGTACTATGTGATTTTTTTTGTTTCTTTTGTATGTTCTTCCCCCTATGATATATCCCCTGTTGTCACCGTATTCGATTTTGGTACCTTGATATTGTATAGATGTTTATCTGAATTAGGGAAGGAAAGGGAACAACAGAATGGTAAGGCAAAGGACAAGAGGAGAACCAATGCAACAGCGACATATACAAGACAATATATTGGAAACGATCCATACAACTTGGAGGGATTGGGGGGAGGGAAAGTAGGAGAAAAAAATGAGGTAAGGGGTAACAAGTTAACAATAAATGTAGTTATTACCTTACTTATGTAACTGTAACCCCTCTATATATCACCTTGACAATAAAGATAATAATAATAAACAACTTGTCTCTTTATGTTCCTTGGAAAGAACAACTTTGTATACATTGTTCACCTCAATATTCTTACAGCATCTCACTGTGTAGCCCAGACTGGTCTTCAATTCTATGTAATTTAAACAGACTAGCTTGAGCAACTCCTGCCTCAGTCTCCCAAGTAGTGGGATTACAGGATACCCCCCACCCCTATTTTAATTTCATAGTATTTCTTAGATAAATGAATGGCAGCAGCCACAGTGCCGACTCAGCCATAGTAACTCCTAGAAATGAAGTCGTTTCAAAATATTCCTCAGTAACTTTCGCAAGCCTCCAAAGGGCAGGGCATCCTCCCATCCCTCCTCTCCTGGTTCACTTGCCCACATTCCCTGAATCAAACATGGGGATCACCACTGATTACAGTCAGAACCCTGCCATCTGTGCCAACAATTCGCTTCCAATCTTTAAAAGATCCGAAATACTACTGGGTTTGTTTCAGAGGTGGGAGAAATGACTCCCTTTCCAATTCTGTACCGCACTTTGTCACTAAGCCCCACAGCAGTCTGTTTTTCCCAGAGACTGGCAGCCTGTCAAACACTTCTGTGATTTTTGGCCCTCATTCCTCTAAGTATAAAAAGTTTAAATTCAATAAAAAAATTTTAAAATAAGTTGGGGCAGGGATAAGACACTACACCATTCACACTAACTTCTCTCCTCTCCCCATCAATTCAAACTCTCTTCTCCCCTACCAATAACAAAGCAAAACTCTCAGCATTATAAGGTGCAAATAGATGGCATTTCCAAGGAAAAAGACAGTCAGGAACACTTATTTTAGCCCTAACTGCATCGTGTCTTTGGCTCCACCCATTGAAAATACCAGAAGGTGAGATGAAAGGTGTAAAACTTGGGTGTTGAGGGCAGAAACACTAATTCTCTTTCCTGCTAAGGTCTACATCAGGTTACAGAAGAGGAAGGTAGAGAATATGTAACTTCATAGCTGGCAAGGCTGATCAACAAATAATTCTGACACATTGTAGCTTACATTGGTGAGTAAGTGAATTTCCTAAATTTGAACTCCTAACCAACCAGATTTAACCTCTTGGCCACCCACAAGCCTTCCATAAACCTAACACTGAGCTTCCTGAATGACTGGCAGAAAATGAAACACGGGATCTTGGCAAAGCACACTCCAGAAAACAAAGAGAAGTAGGAGTTTAAGAGGTTTATTACAGGTTCTTCTTCCAAAATAGTCAGTATGATAGCAGTCCTCCTCCCCAGGTGTCAAGCAAGGGTAGTATAAGATCCTAGAGTTAGTGTTCATGAGTGCTCCTTAACATAGAAAGAGAAATCAGAAATAAGAAACAAATGTTCTCCTATTGACAGAAATAGAGACTACATACAGCTAGATAAAGGATAATGCCCCAAAGTCATAGTTATTATTTTTGGGTGGTGAAATTTAGGGTTATTTTTTTCTTGTTCTCTTCTCTCTTTCTTTTTTCTTCTTCGTCTTTCTTTCTTTCCTCCTTCGTCGTCGTCCTCCTCCTCCTCTTCCTCCTTCTTCTTCTACTATTCCTTCTCTTCCTCCTCCTTCTCTCTCTCTCTCTCTCTCAATGTGTCTAATTTTCCAAATTTTTATAATTGTGTAGTATATTTGAAATCAAGTTGGACAATGAAAAGCATTGTTTAGGATATATTTTATATTAAAGGTAAAGAAAAACAAGGCAAATCTCACAGCCATCTTAGCTCCTATCTAAAGTTATGTGCTCTTTGCTACGGGTAATATTTTGTCTGGGTTTCTGTCCTCCGTGTGTGTGTGTGTGTGTGTGTGAGAGAGAGAGAGAGAGAGAGAGAGAGAGAGAGAGAGAGAGAGAAAGAGAGAGACAGAGAGAGAGAAAAATTGAGAGAGAGCGCATGCTTCGTTTGTTCAAGGCTGGTACTCTACCCCTTGAGCACAGCTCCACTTCCAGCTTTTTGGGGAGGTACTTTATTGGAGTCTCACAGACTTTCCTACTTGGCTGGCTTCAAGCCATTATCCTCAGATATCAGCCTCCTGAGTAGCTAGGATTACAGTGCCCATCTTAAGGTTCTGGCCTTTTGAACTTTAGGCCTTAAGTTTAAGAAAGTATATCTGAAAATTTGTAGTCTAAGGACAAAACTCTAGCTACAAAATACCTTACTTGAAGCTTTCCAAAGAAATGATCCAAGCCCTTCCTTAAATCTGTTATTGAGGATTCCAGAAAGAGCCAAATGTTGTCTAGACTTTTGATCCAAGGAAGATGACTTTTGCTGGGCATGTGGCTACAAAGTACTCCTGGTGATGGGGAGAAAGAATCAGAAAAAATATGTGTGTGAATCTGCACCTTTGACTAGTAATATTATTCTCTTGAAGTTTAATGTTGAACAGATAATATGTAGGTTATTCTGAGATACAGGGTCACTGCCTTAGGCAGAATTATGATGTATTCAGAAAAAAACATGCATATATTTTTTTGTTATAGCTAAGGCCTCCAGTAGCAAACATTAAATCTTTCTGAAAAAAGTTAAAAATTCCCTTCAAAAATGTTCTTGTGGGGGCTGGGAAGGTGGCTCAGTGGTAGAGTGCTTGCCTTGCATGCTCGAGGCCCTGGGTTCGATTTCTCAGCACCACATAAGAAAAAAGCCGGAAGTGGTGCTGTGGCTCAAGTGGTAGAGTGCTAGCCTTGAGCTGAAGAGCTGAGGGACAGTGCCCAGG
>NW_012269100.1:0-714 GCF_000151885.1 Dipodomys ordii
TGTTGGTTAGATCTAAGGGCTGATGTACTTTAAACTGGTTGGCTCGAACCACAGGGGAGTGTCGAGGAGACACGTGCTGAACAGCAGGGTTCCTTTCTCAAACAAACTCCACCTGTGGCCTGACTGCTGGGTCACCATGCCCTCCAGCACCTGCCTGCGGTTTTGCCCAGGATTGTTTAATGTCTTTAGTCGCCCGGGAATTGCTTTTTTCTGTTCGCATTCCCAGGTCGGGCTCATGGTCAGCTGCATAACTCATACCTCTCAGTATGGTTACTAGCTTAAAGATGGAGCCACTCAGGCACCAGGCTCTTCAGTTTTCCCTCCTTATACATCTCATGACCAGACCAGGGCCTTCAGAGGTGCCTGCGCTCCGCGTCTCTTGCTTGTCCTGTCCCCTGTCTAGCCGGCGTCAGAAAGGCCTGGGCCTCCGTCGCAGCCTGGCCTCTTCTCCCACAGCCTTGTCAATTGGTGTTTGATGTTCTCTTCCTCAGTCTTCCTTTGGCTATATAAAATATTCCCATTGAACCATCTGTAACAGCCTCCTGGTGGAATGATCCAGATAATTTTCTTCTTCTTGTCTCTGAGATCTCATCCTAGATCCTACTTCTTGGAGGAGGTCTCTTCTGACCACAGGGCCCAAACTTAAACATGGTAACCCTCTCCTGCCCCAACCCTACCCTGTTACTGGGAGTGTAGAACTCTCCCCCCCCCCCC
>NW_012269100.1:2319-3964 GCF_000151885.1 Dipodomys ordii
TTTTTTTTTTTTTTTGGTCGTTAATTGGAAATAAGAGTCTTATGGACTTACTTCCCTGCCCTGGCTGGCTTTGAACTGATCCTTGAGTATATAGGATTACCAGCAGCCGCTCCCAAGGGTTGAAAGGTAACGCTATTTTTTTTTGTGACCTTTCTCCTGTTTCTTTGCCGCCTGCAAATTCTAACCACTTCCCTGCACCATGCCTGTTAGGCTTATTAATGCTGTCAGAGTCTATTATTACCCACGGAGGCCTTCTGAGAGACAAGTTCTTCCTAGTGGGTGCTGGGTCTGGGAGAAGGGCCAGCGCTGGGCTGTCAGCCTGTGGAAAGGAAATAAACAGCAGATGGATGGGGAGGTTTTGAAGTAACAGCTTCTTCTAAAGGGAGAGGAAAAAGTTTTTTTTTAAAAAAGCCTTACCCTGAGATGGAAGCCTGGCGTTGGTATTGGAGGTCTGTGAGAGAGGGTCCCATGGTCCATGGAAGACTGGGGGGATGGGAAAGGGGAAGATGACTGTGTACCACCTGGTGAGTGCTTAGAACTCTGGCACCCAGGCCACAGACCAGACCACTCTAAACTTGTCAGAGTTCTGTGGGTGATCTCAGTGTGTAATCAAGGCTGTTGGCCTGTGCTCAGTGTAACCAATTTATGGGGAGAAATTTAGAGTGTGTGACGCTGCCACATGTGGCCAGGAGGAACAGATGTGACCGTCCGCCAGCGTGGTAGCTGGGATGAAGGAGAAATGGCATTGGGCAGGAACCCCAGGTGGTTCTGTGATCTGTGCTCAGGAAGAGTGAGATGGAGTTAGGTTTGTTCAAGAATAGCTTGACTGCTTAAGAAAGTTTCCTCTCTGCGCCTTCCCTCTCTTGGCTTGCTCTTTTACCTGTTTGCTGGCCCTCCAGAGCCAATTGCTGTTATCGTATTCTGTGTGTGCCCTGAGCCTTCATTCATGTTCTGTCCTTACAGTACTTAACGCTTACCACCTTGCAGGTTTCAGAGAGTTGCATAGACACTTCTCTCTTTCTGGCCCTACAGCAAAAGAAAATGAAGTCCAGTTTTAATTCTGTAATGCCATTTTGCTTTCTGGATTTTGAATCCTGGATTGGGGGGCCCTCTAGTGGATGTTCAACTACTATTGCATTTCGCTTTTAAGGTGGAAAGAGAGTTGCTTGGGTAAAGATCTAGTTCTGCCACGGACTTGGTATGGAAACTTCAGGGTGAAGAAATAATAATGATCTCTCTGGGCTTCAGTTCCACCTGTGAAGTGTTGGGGCACAGATAGTTTGTTTTGTGTCCATAGAAAGAAGTTACCACAGTGAGTCAGGATATGCAGAACAAGTGCAGGTTTCCTCACAAGCTCTCCTCCAAAAGCAAAGATAAAGCTCGAAGGAATTGCCTAAGCCAGTCATTTAAAGAACCTGGGGCCAGGCACTGCTGGCTCACGCCTGTAATCCTAGCTACTCATGATGAGATCTGAGGATCACGGTGCAAAGCCAGCCCAGACAGAAAAGTCCCCTTCAGACTTTTATCTCCAATAAACTACTCAGAAAGCTGGAAGTGGTGCCGTGGCTCAAGTGGTAGAGCAGTAGCCCTGAGCACAAAGAAGCTCAGAGACAATGCCCAGGCCCTGAGTTCAAGCTGTAGGACC
>NW_012269101.1:0-3242 GCF_000151885.1 Dipodomys ordii
GGCTCAAGTGGTAGAGCGCTAGCCTTGAGCTGAAGAGCTGAGGGACAGTGCCCAGGCCAAGTTCAAGCCCCACAACCGGACCCCAAAAAAAAAAAAAAAGAAAGCCGGACAGCAGTGGCTCACACCTATAATCCTAGCTACTCAGGAGGCTTGAGATCTGAGGATCACAGTTAAAAGCCAGGCTGGGCAGGAAAGCCCTTGAGACTCTATCTCCAATAAACCACTCAGAAAACTGGAAGTAGCGCTGTGGTTCAAGTGGTAGAGTGCTTACCTTGCTGAGGGCTCAGGAACGGTGCCCAAACAAGCCCCACAACCAACCAAAACACTCTTTCTGACACACACACACACACACACACACACACACACACACATCCCTTGAGGGAAAAGTAGCAATAAAATGGGAAGGCCATGTCTACTTTTCTTTTGTGTGTTGGTTGTGGGGCTTAAACTCAGGGCCTGGGTGCTGTCCCTGAGCTCTTTTGATGAGCTTTTTTTGAACCACAGTGCCATTTCCAATTTTCTGGTGGTTAATTGGGGATGAGTCACAGACTTTCCTGCCCTTTGCTGGCATCAACCTGGGATCCTCAGCTCTCAGCCTCCTGAATAGCTAAGTTGACAGACATGAAGCCACCAAACCTGGCTCCAACTTTTTGACTCCAAACTTTACTACTCTTAACTGGAGACCTTTTTTCCCATCATCTGGACATTTTTCTCCTGTCTTTCTTATGGCATCTTTCACAGTCTACTACTAACCACAAGCTAGAGGCCTCTCATGGCAAACCTGTTTATACCATCATTTGATATGTGCTTCTACACCAACCTTACTTATACCACAGGAATAAAAGCACTATGGCTTAGACGACTTGCAAATTCAAATACACTTGCCTTCGGACCTTGAGGGTCATTTTAGTAATCAGAATGCTATGTGAACAGAAATTATTCTTCATGATTCCAGGCTGTTTTACTGGACTGCAATAACCATAGGAGTCGACTTCTCTATTTACCATGTTGCAACATCTTATCTTGGGATAAGAGACATGTAACACATCTTTGAAGTCCTGATAGTTTTATTTTGGTAAAATGAGCTTAATTTGGCAACATGAGCTTTTTGGAAGGTAGAGTATCATTATTTGCTTTTCCAGCAAGTAGCCACTTGTGTGCATATAGGGCCTGCTTAATCAACTCCTGAATGTAACTGACTCAGGGTACCTTGCAGAGTTACTCTATTCCTTGGTTGGAGACAAAGAAAACACCAGCTAACCAAGAATATTGAAGCAGGGCTGGGAAGATGGCTCAGTGGTAGAGCGCTTGCCTTGCATGCCTGAGGCCCTGGGTTCAATTCCTCAGCACCACATAAGCAAAAAGAAAAAAGCCGGAAGTGGCGCTGTGGCTCAAGTGGTAGAACGCTAGCCTTGAGCTGAAGAGCTGAGAGACAGCGCCCAGGCCCAGAGTTCAGGGCCCACGACTGGACCCCAAAAAAAAAAAAAGAATATTGAAGCAAAAAGCATTAAACTTTACAGGATTACATCAACTACCAGAATATTTTTAAAAAATCTAATAAACCTATTTTGCTTAAGTATTACTCTTCAGTGATACTAGCATTGGCTTATTGCATCAAATAATATGAAATTAAGGTGTTCTTTCAAAAACACTTAAGAAGCTGAGTGTCGGTGGCTCACACCTGTAATCCTAGGTACTCAGGAGCCAGCCCAAGCAGGAAAGTCTGTGAGACTCCCCTCCCTCCCCCTCACCACAGTCTTATCTCCAATTAACCACCAGAAAACTGGAAATGGAGCTGTGGCTCACAGTGGTAGAGCACTATCCTTGAGCAAAAGAGCTCAGGGACAGGCATTGGTAGTTTACACCTGTAATCCTAGCTACTCAGGAGGCTGAAATCTGAGGATCACAGTTCAAAGTCAGCCTGGGCAGGGAAGTTCGTTTAACTCTTACCTCCAAAATCAAAAAACAAAACAAAACAAAACAAAATACTCTGAAAAAGCGAGAGTGGTGCTGTGGCTTAAGTGGCAGAGCGCTACCCTTGAGCACAGAAAGGCCCAGGGACCATGGCCAGGCCCTAACTTCAAGTCACAGGACCTTCCATGTTGTCAAATTAGGAGATCTATTACCTGTCAACAACTTGTTTATGAACCGTTTTCCACTGTTCCTTATCTGCATCAGTGCCTAAATCAGGATTCAGATTCTTGAAGGAGACACCAGCAACATTCACTCCACTCCACACTGGTACTAAAAAGAAAAGGTACAGGATATATTTATTTCTATGCACCAACGGACCAGTAATTTTAACACACTCTCTCTCTCCTGGTTTGTTCTGGTACTGGGACTTAATCATTGGGCCTCATGCTCTTGAGTAGCTTTTTTGCCCAAGACTAGATCTTGATCCTCAGATCTCAGCCTCCTAAATAGCTAAGCCTTGAACCATATTTTTAATTCTCGTATCCGAAGAGGAAGGTTATCCTTTTTTTTTTGGGGGGGGGGTCTGGTCTTGGGGCCTGAACTCTGGGCCTGAGCGCTGTCCCTCAGCTCTTCAGCTAGCGCTCTACCACTTGAGCCACAGCGCCACTTCTGGCTTTTTTCTTTTTGCTTATGTGATGCTGAGGAATGGAACCCAGGGCCTCATGCATGCAAGGCAAGCGTTCTACCACTGAGCCAACTTCCCAGCCCAGGTTATCCATTTTTTGTTGGATGGTTAAGACTATATAAAACTAAGAACTGCATAAACTAACCTATTTTCCTGGAGTGTTTAATGAACATGCCCATGGTAATTTCTTTTCATACAAAAAAATAACAAAAACAAAAACAATAGCTAAGCACTGGTGACTTACACTATAACCCACCAGGATTACAAAAAGCTAAAATGAGTTTTCAGGGTTCAAAAAGAATCCTGGCAGGAAAGTCTTACAAGACTTTTCTAAGGACTTTAATTGAAGATCAATGTCACAGTAAGAATGCTGGACTGAAGTTATTCAAGTAGAACACCAACTTTGAACAAAAAAAAAAACAGCAGAGGGTAGAACCCCAAATTTAAGCCCCATTATTGGAGAAAGATGAAGAGGGGACAGGCTATGCAGGAAACCATTACCCTGGTTCGTGGATACTTGAAAGGCTCTAATCTGACAATGAAACACCAGAAATTTCTATGCTGTCTTTTAGAAACAATAAGCCTAGTGCTTACCACTTGAGTCTCCATGCTCCCCAAGAATCCATCCATGACAGCTTAGTGG
>NW_012269102.1:0-1607 GCF_000151885.1 Dipodomys ordii
GCACCACATAAGCAAAAAGAAAAAAGCCGGAAGTGGCATTGTGGCTCAAGTGGTAGAGCGCTAGCCTTGAGCTGAAGAGCTGAGGGATAGTGCTCAGGCCCAGAGTTCAAGACCCACGACTGGACCCCCCCCAAAAAAAAAAGAAAGAAAGAAACAGATTTTACTAGCAGACTCATTTCCTGCTTTATTATCTTTAATCAATATACAATTAAGAATTCACTGGTGAGGCTGTGTGGCATAGTTTCTTGTTGTTCTTTTTGTTTTGGTTTAGTTTTATTCTGACCTTACTGGGCTTGACCTTAAGGCTCTTATTAGGCTTGCTTGGCAAAGCCTCCATCACTTGAGCTACACCTCCAGCCCTTTTTTTGCTTTTATTTCAGATAGCATCGACAGCATGGGCTGGCCTTGAGTTAACCTTCATCTCTGCCCAGTCTTGAGGCCCACTCACCACCACAACAAACTAAATGTGCATGTCCTCATTCTCTAGAAATGTAATTCCTTCAATATAGCCAAGTGCCAATAGCTCACACCTGTACTCCTAGCTACTCAAAAGGCTGAGATCTAAGGATCAAAGTTGGAAACCAGTCCATGAGACTCCATTAATCAAAATAATAATAATAAAAATGATGATGATGATGATGACGACGATGATGACGCCTGAAGTAGAGCTGTTGCTCAAGCAGCAAACTACTAGCCAAGAGAAAAGTCTCAGGAACAGTGCCCAGGCCCCAAGTTCAAGCCCAGGAACCAGCACAGTGTCACGTACAACCAGTATATGACTCATTTTAACACATCTAGATACCTTTAATTCTAAAAATAATCAAGTGCCGTGAATCCAGCATTTAAAATATTTGAAAACTAGATGGCAATAAAAGATAACACACTAAAACAGCTGCTACCCAAGTTAAAAATTACCAAGTATAAATGTCGTTTTGCCAAATTAAAAAGATAACATAGCTGGGTGCTGGTGATCTATCTACTCAGGAGACTGAGATCTGAGGACTGCTGTTCAAAGCCACCCAGGCAAAGCCGAAGAGACTCTTATCTACTATTAACCACAAAAAAGCTGGAAGAGGAAGGTGTTTCAACCGGTAGAGCACCAGACTTGAATGAAAAAGCTAAGGAAGAGAGCAACGGGTCCTCAATTCAAGCCCCAATACTGACATTAAAAACAAAAACAAAAATAAACTCTATTAGCTGCCTCCTTGACTCTGAGGCGTCAAATTTTTCTAGGAAGAATTTCCAGGCCTTGGCCTGGAATGGTGGCTTAGTGGTAGAGTGTTTGCCTAGCATGCATAAAGCCCTGAGTTCGATTCCTCAGAAATCAGAAAAGGACCGAAAGATAGAGTGCTAGCTTTAAGCAAAGGAAGCTCAGGAACAGTGTCCAGGCCGTTGAGTTCAAGCTTAGGACTGGCAAATATATATTTCTAGGCCTTACAGTTTAACCCTGCAATGGCTCTCCTAGGAAATTTACCTAATAAAAATTCTTATAGAGGCATAAAATAAACATATAAAGGACAGTCAAAACATTCCCCATGGGCTGGGAAGGTGGCTCAATGGTAGAGCGCTTGCCTTGCATGCCTGAGGCCCTGGGTTCGATTCCTCAG
>NW_012269102.1:1708-2929 GCF_000151885.1 Dipodomys ordii
AA
The DNA here is from genome assembly GCF_000151885.1 of Dipodomys ordii. NCBI lineage: Eukaryota > Metazoa > Chordata > Mammalia > Rodentia > Heteromyidae > Dipodomys > Dipodomys ordii. The sequence continues at coordinate 1,711 of NW_012269102.1, forward strand.
AAAAAATCATTAAAAAAAAATCTATGTTAACAGGAAAGTAGCTAAAATATATTCATGGTGTAAAATCTATTATTCATGACCAAAATGGAGCTCATGGATATATACAACACACATTAAAGTCTTTTAATTTATTCAAGTGATTCATAAAATTCCAAAAAATATATATTAACAGGTACATACATGTGTGCCATGTAATGTGTGCATAACATACATTTTTAAATGTTGTAGAGCAAAGTATGTAAGATAAAAAAGAAATCCAAACACCTAAATGTTCATGATTTTGAGTACCACACATCATGTCATCCTCATTCATCTTATCAAGCTTATTCTTAGTTTAGATCTTTTCATTAGCTTGTCCTATATGGAACAGAATGCTCTTTTTATGGAAGATTCTCTCATAGCCACCCCCCCATTCTCAAGAATTTGTCATTTTTTTTCATGCCCCACCCCCCCCAATTACAGCAAGGATAAGAGTCCCCAAACTTCTTCCAAGATAGCTGGCTATCATAACTAGGTGTGATGACACAAGTCTACTCAAGGGTGAGTAGGAGAACAGATTTTGAGACCAGCCCTGCCAACTCAGAGAGACCCTATGACAAATACAAAATAAAAGGGCTGAGGGCAAAGCTCAAGTGATAAGAGTGCTTGCTTGCCCAGAATGGTATCTGGCTTCTATTTTACTCACCATAATATTCACTATCTTATTCTGTCTTATCTCTATAGATATTGATAGCATATATATGTATATATATATTTATATATCTTATTCACCACAATACTCAGTACTTTTTACTATATCTTGTATACAGTAGTTATTCAATATATAAAGAACTCAACAATGGTAGTAACTAAGGACCAAAGTTCAAGTAATGCAACCTTAACATTCACAGCAAAGATGGGCAGCTTTTTTTTGTTTTTGTCGGTCGTGGGGCTTGAACTCTGGGCCTGGGTACTGTCCCTCAGCTCTTCAGCTCAAGGTGAGCACTCTACCACTTGAGCCACAGTGCCACTTCCAGTTTTTCTGGTGGTTAATTTGAGATAAGTCTCACAGACTTTCCTGCCTGGGCTAGCTTTGAACAGAGATCCCTAGCTACTCAGTAGGCTGAGATCTGAGGATTGCAGTTCAAAGCCAGCCCTAGCAGGAAAGTCCGTGCGACTCTTATCTCCAATTAACCACCAGAAACAGGAAGTGGTGCTGTGGCTCAAGTGGTAGAGTGCT
>NW_012269103.1:0-1179 GCF_000151885.1 Dipodomys ordii
TCCTTCCTTCCTTCCTTCCTTTCTCCCTTCCTTCCTCCCTTCCTTCCTTCCTCCCTCCCTTCCTCCCTTCTTTCTTCTCTTCCTTCCTTCCCTCCATCCCTTCCTTCTTCCCTTCCTTCCTTCCTTCCTTTCCTTCTTTCTTTATTTCTTCCTTCCTTCCTTTCTTCCTTCCTTTCCTTCTTTCATTTCTTCCTTCCTTCCTTCCTTCCTTCCTTCCTTTCTTTCTTCAGAACTCTGGGCCTGGGTGCTGTCCCTCAGCTCTTCAGCTCAAGGCTGGCGCTCTACCACTTGAGCCACAGCGCCACTTCTGGCTTTTTTCTGCTTCTGTGGTGCTGAGGAATCGAACCCAGGGCCTCATGCATGCGAGGCGAGCGCTCTGCCCCTGAGCCACCTGCCCAGCCTGAGCCTTGAGTGTTGACCCAGAGTTTATTCTGTCCTAGGGGAACTCTGCCCTTTGCTCCCCTTTGTGGGTGTCTGACCACCGTACGCAGTGTGGATTTATAGTCCGGCTTGGGCTTCGCACTCATGAAGGAGGCAAAAAAAAAAGTTGCTCATCAGCTTTACATACCGTCCCTGATGTTCTGGAATGTTCTGCCAGCCCCCCCGCCCCGCCCTGCAGCAGGCCCTTACGGGGGACCCCAGCCTCTGCTCGGTCTCTGCACCCCAGTCACCCACGTGGGGGGACAGACCCAGCACCGGCGTCGGGGACCGCTGCTGCTCCCTGATCATGTCTGCTGGCGTCTGCCTCCTGCCTGGGGGCTGCAGACGATTCATATTCCCCTATTGATCGGTGTTTTGGGGAGGGGGGGTGGCACGTGAACCCACAACCCTTTGCTTCCTGAGTGGTCCGGTTTCAGTGGGTTTGACAGACTGTTCCCTGGGACCAGCACATGCTTGGCGCTCTGTCTCTCTGTCTCTGTCTCTGTGTCTCTGTCTCTCTGTCTCTGTCTCTGTCTCTCTGTCTGTCTCTCTGTCTCTGTCTCTCTGTTTCTCTGTCTCTGTCTCTCTGTTTCTGTCTCTGTCTCTGTCTCTCTGTCTCTGTCTCTCTGTGTCTGTCTCTGTGTCTGTCTCTCTGTGTCTGTGTCTGTCTCTGTCTCTCTGTCTCTGTCTCTCTGTCTCTGTCTCTCTGTCTCTGTCTCTGTCTCTCTGTCTCTGTCTCTGTCTCTCTGTCTCTGTCTC